>NW_027305566.1:0-217855 GCF_039555335.1 Amphiura filiformis | reverse complement strand
TGAAAAGTCTATAGCAATGTATATAGAGTAACATTATACCATGTGTCCATATTGAATTACCCCTTTTCAACATTTCAGGAAAAACCATTAGTATGTTTTGGCAGGAGGGAGGGGCCAGCCAAGAAACGTAACTGGTTTCGCTTATAGAATGTCATTAATCTTTGTTTATTTTAATACCTGGTCGTTTAGGTTCTAAAACGAACTTCAAGTGATCGTAGATAAAGACTATGGATGCCAAACAAAGCACACCCGTGAAAAATCCTGCGCGAAACTGTGACGATTTTATTCCCCGCATCGCAGCAGCCCTATGAGTTGTTACACAGGAAAATCTGATGGATCAAAATAAAAACAAATCATTTGGAGATCAAGAGTATCTTAGTGCTTAAATTGTAGTCAGTTTCTATTGCCTGTTGTCCTTTGAATTTGATTCCAAAATCAAAATGCTTTAAGTAGATTACAGTGATTCTTATGTGAAATATGTCTAAAATCGATATTTTGGAGCAAAATGACTCAAGAAGTATTTGTGACCGTACACCACGAATGAGCCGTAAATGTCCTCAATTGTATTCTGAGTTACAGTGTAAAATGGGCATGAAGGTCATATTCATAGGTATTTCAATTTGGTGCTACGTGTATCTCATTAAATGAGGTACACGTAGCACCAAATTGAGGTACCTATGAATACGACCTTCATGCCCATTTTACACTGTAACTCAGAATACAATTGAGGACATTTACGGCTCATTCGTGGTGTACGGTCACATTTTTGGCAACACCCCATTCCATGTAGAGTAATGTATGGGAAAAAATTGCCGACTAATTTTTTTCTGATCACATTTAATGCCTATGGCCATCTATCGACCCGAAATAAAGTGCCAATAATATCACATACTGTAGTTTAAAATACGAAACGAAGTTTAATTTAAAAAACGACTTACCTGAAGCTGACTATGATCTCGTGACATCAGAGTCATCGGTGGTGTTTCCCATTGTGGGCAATGGGACATTACGCTTTATAGGTCTGATTAATAAACTAGACTAGATCGTGGTTGAAATTAACACCACTACAGCTATGATCATTAAAGAAGCAAGAAACAAGTACTTGGCATAACATGCCAATATCTTTGGTATCAAATTGAATAACTAAGTTGCGATATAGTTGCGTACCACCATCGTGTATAATTTTCTGTGTCGTACCGTATCAGCAGAATCGGGTAAATGATACGGGTCAATATCACAATATAAAAGAAATATAAAGTATTGATATTCAAAATAGTACAGGTCAAGTGTTTGTAACATTCCCTAAAATAAAAAATGGAAAATATTTTTGTTTCAAAAAGTACACACTTTATCCAAAAATCCTGGCGAGAGAGTTTAGATATTAAGCTTATTTATCATCCCTTAAAGTTTGGTAACCATAGCTCCTTCCTAAGTGGGCAAATAAAATCAAAAACTGACAAAATTTAGGGAATTTTCAAAAAATAAAGAAAAACATAAAAATTGTTACAATTCTTACAAGAATCTTTGTTATGATTAAAGATTTAAATGAATAGACTTGATTGATTTGACACAGAAGCTATTTTCCTGCAAGGGTGTTGTATCCGAGGCAGTTACCTTACAACCACTAGCAGACTATGCCAGCATAGATGACAATAACAAAGGTACCAAAATTTCAATTGGTAGCTCATATTTAATGGATTCAGTCAACCTATCAGAGAGGTCACGTTCCATTTTGATGACATGTACATTGTGCATATACCGTACGGTTGAACTTGACATGTTGGAAATACAACTTTCCAGAAAAAGTAAGTAAAATATTGGGGATTATTTTGGAAATCATGTTTTTCAAATAACGGATATTAAAAGGGTTTTAATGCATTCCAAAGAGATCCGAGAAAATGGATTTTAACTCGGAACCTTCTAAACATTCTGAAGTTATAGTCAGATCAACCGGGTGTTTACCATGTATATCACAAGTCGCCATTGCAACTTTTACAGTGCAATCGGCTTGAAATTGAAGCCCGTTGAAGTTGCTGACTGAATTTGTGTTTTCCACAGTAATCGGTGTAATTTCAAAGGCACTAGTGACAAGCTAAACTTTAAGTGACTAATTAAACACTCTTTAATAGTAGAGCTATATAATATCCGTGAGTGCTTTTATAGGACCTACATATTAAACTATGTATTGGTGGGTTCAATGGTTCCAGACGAGTAATTTAGCATGTTTGAAAGTGTTATTGAAATAAAATTAATTTTCCCTATACGGTTCTGTAGGTCATGGGGGGTGGGGTGAGGGTCACGGTCTTAAAATACTGCTTGTCAGAAAACAGATTTGAGTTCAGTATTGGACTACACAATTTAACCGAAATATGCTGGTTGCCCACTTTTACGCCAACTTGGCGATTGGAAAGCTATATTTCCAAAATATTGACGCGATATTGACGCAATGTGCTTCTTTTGTTTTTCCTCGAACACAAACACTGTGGCATTTAGAGGGTTTATTAGAAATAATTGTCTTGTCATCAATTTTACGTGTTTACATTGTTGTCGATGCCGACGGTGTTCCATTCTTGACCATCTTTTTTATCGGATGATGTTTAGCTGTCCGAAAATGAATTTTCTTTAAAATGATATCAGGCTGACATTTCTGTATCCAAAGTGCTCAAGGTTGACATCCCTATTATTGAGGGAAAACTAAATCCAGCAGACATCAATAATATTAGGCTTGATGAGCGTTGGTCGCCGCTGGGTCAAAACCGACAACTTCCATTGTTATTTTTTTTTGTATAATCAAACAACCAGACTACACTCAGACAAATGTTAATGTTTTTTAATCTCGCGCATTAATTCCTTTTATAAACCACGGCAGGTTGTTTGAGGGATTTATAGTAAAAACACTGTGTCGATATTTTTGATATTTAATGTTGCTTTTCTTAACCAGCTAGACGTGCATTCAGTTAGAACAGTTTGAAGTAACACTCTATATATACTGAATGATACAAAGCAGCGAAAATTTAAATGCCATTTTGAGGCAATCAATTACCCTTTAACAAAAGTTTCATTTTGAACTAAAAGGCGACACTTTGTATTTTTATGTCAAAACAATTAGTTTTTGCATTGTCAACAAAAGAGCTTGCATTGCTCCTTTCAATCTAATGGTAACATACGTTTCCCTTAGTAACGTAAGTTTCCCATAGAAAACACACGGACATTACTGAAATTGATGTAAAAATAAAAGTTTACAAGATTTGATCGTCATATTTTCCAGAATGAAACTTAGAAGGACTGCCTTTGATTTATGTATAAAAAGGAGTAGTTTAGAGATACTTTATTTTTGCCGATTTTTAAATTCCAACTCCTGCCGATTTATCGGTTTTGACCCGGCCTGTAGCTTTTATAAATTTATGTATAATTACAGGTACGTGTATGATGCCACCAGCAGCATAGGGCATCGGCAGGGTAACTCGGGCATCACAGAAGAGCTCTGTTGTTTTGGGTGGGTCACAAAGATGTACTTCAAAACAATGTGTGTATTATGGTGTCAATAAAAGTAAGTGGAATTATAATTATTAAATTACTTTCCTTATATGTGTCGGGTTCTTAATTGCAGTGAAGTACATGACTTATGAGAAGTCGTCGTCGTCGATCTACTCATATAGGGTCCATAACTTATAAGTTCCCCCTAAATACTTTTGAAAATAACTCAAAAAATATTTGACGAAATCCAAACGTGTAAAAAGGTATTGGTAGCCTTATATATTTTACACATATGGACCAAATTTAAACATTGTTAAAAGTTGCATCTGAGTCCATAGGAATCAACTCTCAAACAATACAGTAGGCCAGGTCTATTCATGTGTTTGTTAAAGAAACCCTGACTGCTATGGACTCAGGTGCAACTTTTAAAAAGGCCTCCATTGTGACTGAAAGCAATGACGTGAGACGCTATAAATTGGTCCACATGTGTAAAACAAATAGGGCTATACATACCTTTTTACATTTTTACATTTAGTAAAATATTTTTGGACTTCTTTTAAAAATATTAGTGGGAACTTATAGCTTGTTGACCCTATATCTGAGTGTTCGTGACCTTTCTGATGAAGTTTCTCCACTCATGTCCATCTTATGCTTTGGTGTAACAGCTGTAAATTGACATTTTGGTTACCGAAACAATCCCATCTATCCACCTGAGTCTCTGTCTTCATCTGCTTCTTTTCCCCTTAACTTTTCCGAACATTATCACTTTCTCTAGATTGATTCCTTCTCGCCTGGCAACATGTTCAATATACTGTAGCTTCTGATTCATCACCGAGTTGACGATTGAGAATATCTCTCCTATTTCATGTCGAACACTCTCATTCGTCCTTTTGGCGGTCCATGGGATGCATAGAAGTTTTCTCCAGCACCACCTCTCAAACGCTTCAATCCTTCTCTGATCTGCCGCATTGAACACCCACGTTTTACATGCATATGTTGCGATCGGGAAAATCAAAGTGGAGACAAGTCTAATCTTTGTTGACTTGCTGATGTCATTTCATAACTTGTGCATTGTGTATCCGCCTTGATTTGAAATCATGGATCCAAGGAAGTTGAACTGTACGATAGCCTCAATTGCTTGGTTTCGTGCATGAATAGTGGTGTTCTCTTCTTGTTGGTTGTTGACCATCACCTTAGTTTTGCTTACATTTAAAAAAAGGCCAAACCTTTCACTCTCCGTTCTTACTTTTTCAATCAGCTCCTCAAGTTCACAAGCACTGTCTGTTAGTAGGGTAGTGTCGTCCGCATACCGTAAGTTGTTGATGGTTCTGCCTCCGACAGATATTCCAATGCTGCAACTCTCAAGGGCCAGTCACATGATATACTCTGCATATGCATTAAACAGATGAGGAGACATAATGCATCCTTGTCTCACCCCTTGCCCGATTTTGAACTAGGTACTGTCACCACATGTTGTTCTAACAATTGATTCCTGATCGTCATAGAGTGTCCTAAGCAGTTCTTTATACTACCTTTAGTTCTTCTCCGTTTGTATGCCTCTTGCTTTCACCTGTCGTCTTTCGTCTGCCATTGTACCCACTTCCTCGTATCCTCGGGTTTTCTTTGGTTTTGGCAAGTTGTTCTGCGCTGCTGTAGCTGCTGCGCTGCTGTTTGTTCCCATAATTCATTAGGTGTCCACTCTTCTTCCTGTTCGAGGAGTATCTGAAAAGAGTTCCTGACTTCCACTCTGTACTGTTCATTAATACGATTAACATCATATCTACGTGGAGGAGTGTCCAGTTTGACTGACTTCAGCTTTGATCGAATTTAGCAACCAGAAGCTGGTGATCTGAGCCACAATCTGCTCCAGGGTATGTTTTTGCTACCTTCACATTCGACCTCCATTTTCGTTTAATTAAGATGTAATCTATCTGAATTCTGGTCCTCCCATCTGGAGATATCCAGGTGTTAAGCCGTCTAGGATGATGTTGAAATAGCGTATTTGTTACGATCAGCTCATTTTCATTGCAGAAATCAGCTAGTCTTTCCCCTCTCTCATTAGCTTTGCCCATTCCAAACTTTCAACGGCATCATTGTTAACCAGGTAATTTCGAACTTTGGCATTGAAATCCCCCATGATGATGGTAATGTCTCTATTAGGAATTTTGTTGATGGTTTCTTGGAGTTCATGGAAGAATGAATCAATTGTCTCATCATCTGCTGTCGAGTTTGGGGCATATACCTGAACTACTGAGATGTTGACAGGTCTTGCTTGGATACAGATGGTTATCAGGCTGTCACTGATTCGATTGTAGCCGAGGACACATTTTACTGTTTCTCTTGATAGAATAAAACCTACTCCATTCCTCTTTAGTCTATCTGAGCCAGAATAGTATACAGTACGTCCATCATCTAGAGAGAAATGTTCTCTTATCAAATCCAGGTACTCACAATTAGTAGTGACGTTTCGCAACCTTACTGGCTGGTTGCTTCTTCTTGACTGAGCTGTATCCAGTACTAGCACTTGCTGTCTTAGCTGTAGTGTTGCCCGTTGATTTTTCCTGGATAAGCTGGTTGTATGCATGACTGAGAAAATAAGCTGCGCCCTCCTCATTGTTCATAGCTTGCTCGTTGCACCTCCTGATCCAGATTGATTTTCTTATCCGTCTTGGAAACTTATCACTTTCCCGATGAATAATTTTGACCCCCTCCCAGTCTATGATGTGATTGTGTCCTGCAACGTGATCTGAAATGGCAGACTTGTGTTGTTCTGAAACCGATGATAACCGGGCGGCTCTGGTGCATGTCCTTTGACTGATTTTATCTGCTTCTTTCTGATGTTCTTTCATTCTAGTTCCAAACTGTCTACCTGTTTCCCCAACATATGTGAATATGGGGGCTCACTTTTTGTAATGACCTCAATTTGAGCGCAAAAGGTACTTTTAAGTCTTTTCATTTGAAGCGCATAAAATGCTCAAGTCCACCGTAATTGCAAGGTAATGACATTATTTATTTTAATGAGTTTAACAGGATGTCATAATATAATCAAATACATGCTGTTTTTTGTAATTGTTGTTGTTTTGTTTTTCATAAACAAATTTACTGTTAGAGATTGTTACATCTTTGATGATTTTTAGTCATTAAAAGTGTATTACTAAAATTTGAGCGCAAAAATTACCTAAGTAGCAATAGAATGGTGTCTATAAAAGTAAGCATCTTCCGAACAACACACGGTTTTTTCCCCAAATATGGTAAAATAAATATGGTAAATATGCTGATACGATATCATTTTTTTTTTCATTCCAGGACAACTTTAAATACGGACTCGTATTGGTCGTAATTTCAATACTTGCTAGCCTTGCATATTTTAGCATTGGTTATGAATACAGTGTGTCACCCCACGCGCCGTCACCCGTCAGAAACAGACGCATTTGGTGCGGAAATGATTCGACAACAATCCAAGAACAATGTCCAGCAAGAATCGAAATGGATAATATTGCAAGGGATAATATTCCTGAAGAATTGTACAGAGTAGCTCCTGAAGTAAGTATACATCCCGGGGTCGGGGCCATTGTGTTTCAATTTGTATATTAGGCCAATTAAATTAAGGAAAATCAGGGCTTAAGCCATCACTAATTGTAACAGAAATGATTTAATCACCATTCATTTAAGAAAAGTATATTAAAGAAAATATCAAAAGTCCCCAAAATTCCAAGTAGTGGAACTGTGCCTAATTTGTATAAATCCAAAATGGCCGCTTATGCATGGGTGAAAAGGTCAAAGGTAAAATTTTGGGGTCAACAGTCGTTTACAATGGAAATATGCTCCAATTTTAATCTAACTGGTCTCAAATTGTTCCTTTGGCAGCAATAAATCAAAATAAGGTGAATTGTTTTGGATGTTTTGTTAAATAGGTAACATCACAAAATAGGTCAAAGTCAACAGGGCTCAATGGAATTCGATCTTTTTTGCCATGTTACCAAGGTAACAAACCACCTGAGATATGGCAAACTATTCTTGTTTTAATGCTTCTGCAAGCGGAGCAATATGAAACCATTTTTTTAATCAAAATCAGGGCATTTTTCAATGTTTGTCCCCCTGTGGAATCAAAATTTTGACATTTGACCTTTTCCCCATAACTCAAGAAATGTATACCAGAGATAGGTCAAACTATATACTTTTTTCTAAATTCTTATGATGAAAGGAATACATTGGTATGTGCTCTCATGTCCCACAAAAAACACTGTCCAAACGTTCGTACCCCACCTCTTAATCGTACAAATGCCCGGGTACAAATCTTATTCAAAAAGGGTAGATAAATGTGGCACAAAGATGCCGACAAAAATTTTACACTGATGAAATATACTTGCTTCAGGATTTTCTAAAGATCTTGATACGCGGGTGATATACAACTTGAAATACAAGTGCCCCGGGGGAGTATAAGAACTTAAATCGTCGAATGACAGGGCCAGAAATCACAAACATTCAATATCCAATAATCTTATCTAAAGCGTATTAACTTGTTTTGAGTGGACCACAAAACATGCCCAAGATTATCATGTCTAACCCTGGATGTCCATGCATCCTGCATGAGATAGGCCTATCTTGAATGTCCAAGGTTCAGGTGCATAATCTAGGCGTGTTTTGAGCCTACTGGCGACCCATAATAATTGCCTTCTGCGGATCTCATTTTCAAGAACATGGCAGATTTAGCCTGATTTGGGCTATTCCAGTTGAAATCCATACACCTCCTATAGAAGATATGGCCTTAATCTCCCACACAGGGGTAAATTATTTCAAATGGAGTCACCAATTGAGGTAACCCCGTACCCCCTGTCATGGGCGTCAATCCCGCACCCACCTTTCGGGAACATGACCCATTTTTTGTTCTTTTCAGTCACTTTTAACAATTTTGCCCGGGTGTCCCACCCCCACATTTCAAGCCGGATAGGCGCTAATGCCCCCTGTCTGCAAGAGTAAGGTCATATCTTCCAGGGGGAGGGAGTGTATGGATTCTTCCAGGGGGAGGGAGTGTATGGATTTTAACTGGTATGACAAACCAATCTTATAATTTTCACCCCGGGGGGGGGGGCACTCAACTTTAGAAGTGACGGGTATGTGCCTACCGGTGTCGCGAAGTAGGGGCCTATCGGTAACAAAGCGTTATTTTAAAAAAAGGGGGTCATTGGGTACAAACAAAATAAAAAAAGGGGTCTTTGGGTAACATATTTTGAAAAAAGGGGGTCATTGAGTATAAGATTTCAAAAAAAAGGTCATCGGGCATAAAATTTTGAAAAAATGGAGCAAAATTTGAAAGTTTCGGCATTATTTTGTTGCATTTTGATGATGAAAATCGAGAAAAAAGGGGGTCATTGGGTAGCCGCAACCAAAAAAAGGGGGTCCTTGGGTAGCCGCAACTAAAAAAAGGGGGGTCATCGGGTATGACTTTGAAAAAAAGGGGGTCATCGGGTATAGTCGACTTCAAAAGAGGGGGCCTATTGACAGGCACATACCGTCACTTCCAAAGTTGAGTGCCCCCCGGGAATTTTCAACAGGTATTTGACCATATGCCAACGAAATTTTTAGATGGTTTGAGAAGTCCTTGCTGGAAAGTAAAGGACAAATTAACTTGTTTACCAAGCTTTACGTTGACTGGGGTTGGTAAATGCGGGACAACAGATGTATGGAATAAAATCGTTGCTCACCCAGATATAGTTGTTACTGGCAAGGAACCCAGATGGTGGTCTCGATACAGAGTAGGTAAGATATAAGCCTACTGTAACACTCTAAACTATCTACTCATTTTTGAATAGAAACTTGTCAAATTTGATAAGGGAACTATTCAGTTGGGGACATAACATATTTCTCTTCAAAAGGACTCGGATATTCAAAATGACAAGAAACTCATCAAATTTGATAAGATTGCCTGGTCATTTAAAACGGCAATCTTGTCAATTATTATAGAATTTAATAGATTCTTGTCAAAAATTACCAACTTATCAAATTTGAATAGTGTGTGTTGTCCAGTCTAGATAAAGGCGTACTAGTACGTATACGTACTTGTATACGTACTTACGTCATGATTTTCCACAATTCATTGCAACATTACAAAGAAATACGTAATATTTTAGAATCATCGTCCTGGACATTTTACCTTAGCAGGTGCGAGGCTTACATTGTCAGACAATGAAGCTGGAGTGCTAAGGACCAAATTGTATGTGTCGACATTCTAAAATCATACGTCAATTTGAAATATTTATCGTTAAAATAATGGTGTGTAATGTAATCAATACAAATTCCGCCATATATTTATTCAGACACATGATATAAAAAAAATCCAAACATGTTCCTTAGCACTCCAGCTTCATTGTCTGAAAATGTAAGCCTCGCACCTGCTAAAAATAAGAATAACTGTCCAGGACGATGATTCTAAAGTCTTATGTATTTCTTAATACTATGTTGCAATGAATTGTGGGAAAATCATGACGTCAGCGCTGTTGTCAGAGGGGCAGAATCTTGTCGAGATAAAATGGATAATCTTGTCAAATACTGAGCTGGATATCTTGTCAATATGAATAGTTCTTTGTTAAACTAAAAACGGAAACTCTTGATTTTGATACGATTGTTGGTTCAAAGTGATAATAACCACAAAATGAACAGTATATCTCATCAAAATAAATAGTTACGGGATCAAAAATAAATGACATGAATGAGTAGAGATTCTTTTAAAAAAACCCGAATAGTACGAAATTGGAGTGCACTTTTACATTCTGAATTTGACATCAACGCTGTTGTCACAAAAGAGAAATCATGCCTACCATTTTTGCTGGCATAAACCTGTTTTTGCTAAAGGCAAAGTGTCAAAACATTCAAACCGGCAAAAACTAAACAAAACTATAGCTAAAACTATAGATACATAATAGTCGGTAGCGGCGGAAGCATTAAACTTGGGGAGGGGGGATGTTTGCATATTTGATTGTAGTGTTTTCTCAAGCCGTTATTTAAAAGGTGCCATGTAAAATATGTGTAAAATTGCTTGCCACTTCCCCTCTCGGCCTGCTAAATATTGCTTGCCCACACACCCAGTCTGTTGAAAAAAAATCTATCCTCCCTCAGGGCTCATAATTATTGAACAGCCCCTTATCTTGTCTTATCTCCTCTTATCTTATCTTATCTCATTTCAACTTATCTTATCTCATCTTATCTTATCTCATTTTATCTTATCTCATCTTATCTTATCTCAACCTATATGACTTATTTTGTCTTGGATTATTTTATCTTACCATAATCTCATCTCGTCTTATATCTTCTTATCTTATCTTGTCTTATCTTATCTTATCTTATCTTATCTTATCTTATCTTATCTTATCTTATCTTATCTTATCTTATCTTATCTTATCTTATCTTATCTTATCTTATCTTATCTAGTCTTATCTAACTTGTCTTGTCTTGTCTTATCTTTTCTTGCCAGGTCGCGATAAAGCTTTAGATAATCCGTTTCCGCTATTGTGGTTCGCAAACCAATATAACAAACTTGGAAAAGCAATAAGCGAAGCCAGAGACTCCAACAAAGCTAAGAAGCTTATAGCAGGTATGTTTATGTTAACATCCCCACTCCCCGAAAAAGAATGAACACCCTATCGGAACATTAAAATAATGCTTTATGTGACTATCAACATGTATAATGTGACTAAAAAACAAACAAAATACCTCATTTCGTGTACATATCCTTAAAAACTTTTGGAAGGCATGCCTTTTTTCAGCCTTGTTCAGCTTTGACAGCTAGTTGCCATGGCAATTGCCATGGGCATGAATGTCAGTCTTAAAAACACACTGGTCAACCTGTCATCATAACCAGCTGGACTTGGGTCACAAACTATTGTGGCGGGGATCCCTTTTAGGGCTCGCTGGGGAATAGCTCAAAGGTGAACACGATCAAGGTAGACTCATGACTAGGCTCATAAACCTTTTCTAGTTCTTTATTTTATTCCTTCATTTATTTATCAAACGATTATTTCTGACCATCACGCGGCCATCTCAGATCCCCTTTTCCTTCTGACCTTCGACCCAGTGGCCACTCAGACTCGTAAGAGGGCGCTCGCTCAATAATACCAGGGGATGTTGCGCCCATCTCCACATATCCCCCCCGCTCGCCAAGCGAGTGCCACCGAGCGTCATGTCAATGAAAAAAATACCAACACATAATTATTTATTTTGATAAGTTTGAACAGGCAAAAACAACATACTACTACTATGTGTATTGACATACAAGCATATATGCAATGGATTGAAATGAGTGGTATCTTGTGGAAACCCACAGTAGTGCACAGCAGCCTCGCGAGTGTCTGCAGAACACTACCATCTGCACACCATGTACATGCCTCAGGTGGGGTAGCTAATCCCATGAACCATGCACATACATGTACAGATGCAAAAAGAACATTCCTAAACAACAGTGGAGAAATATATAAAGAACCAATGCCAAAATGTAGCAGCGCCCTCCCAATTAGGAATTATCACAATGAACTATTTTGGTAATGGAAAAAATGCAAAAACACTAACTCACAAAATACCACTTCCTGAATTGTTACAAGTAGCCCAGGGGGCAGGCTAACAGCGCTTCACAACTTGAAACCTGATTTACTCATACAAAAGCAGTACATTTGTATTCTCCCTTTGTTTGTGACAAAAGTTACAGCATACAGTATGAGAATATTGTACAGAAAAACAAGTTCTACTGTGGTCACTATTCTGTGACATCATACAGCTACTGTGGTCAACTCTACAGAGTAATCAACATACAGGAAAATAAAATAGTTTAGTACATGCTGGCTATAAATGGTTCTTGCATGTAATACATATATTGATCATGTAAACCTTTCACTCATTTACATCATACCAAATTACTAACTAATCTGAAATACCTTTTTACCTTTCTGTTGCTGCAAGGCAGTTTAGACAATTGAATAGATGTAGGCTCCTCAATTTTATATGAGAGAAATACCTAGCCAAAGTGAAATCTCATTAAAGCCTGTAACACATCCCTATTCATCAGCAAAATATCTCAACCAAAAGCTCCCTATCCTCATGACAGGTGAATACATGTAGTAAAGACTTGCCTACTTTGTATACAGGGATTCAGTGAGCACAGGGTATATTATTTGTGAAATGCAACAACTACTGAAGAAGTGAACTCAGTACACTTTATCCTCAATACTCACATATTTGCAAAATATCAACATTTTAAAGTGGTGTAATACTGTCTGTCTCAACCTTGGTTTGTACTAACTATGACACACAGGCTGTTTAAACCGTGCATCTTTCTAATTAAAATGAACACACATTTAAAGAGAAACAAAAGTTTTACATTTGACCATGCTGAATTGTTTTGATTCAGCTATATGTACAATGTTCAGACAAGATAATCTTCATGTGCAATTCACACATACATGTAAGCATACTGGAGATTGTGTGCAACTAATAATGTAATAAGCAAGGTGCTGTCTTTCCACCAAAGAAAATGTACATGTAAATCAAAATGTACATGTAATTGAAAATGTTTTTCTCCTATATCCAAAGGAAAAATATGTGACATGTATAGCCTGAATGTTCTGATCAAAATATAAAATTGAGGTTACCATCTTGACTTCATATGAAAAAAAAATGCAATTGGTTTTGCCATTGTTTCTTATACAATTTTATAAAATACTAATTGCTATGCAATAAAATAATCACCATGGGAACAATTTCTCCAGGCACATAAATACATGTACAGTGAGTGGCAACACAGTTTTGTTTTTATCATGGAACTGACTGACTGAACTGTGTATGTGGTGCTAATTGCTCTCAAATCATGCACATAATTCTGTTGTGTATGAATATATAAACAAAACTATTATAAAACATTCTCGTCAAACTTTTCTGTGGCAATAACATACATAAGAACAACACGCCCTTCCTGACTCTGCAAAGGAAGCTAGCCCAGGGAGCAGCGGTATTTCGTTACCTGAAAACTAGTAGCCTTCAAGTTAGTGAGTGAATACCTATCACTACATACAAGTTTGAAAAAAAAGCAAGTTCATTCTATACACATGTGAAAAAAATAAGCACTGTGGTCACCCATTTGTTGGTGGCATCATACAGAGTATCACTGTGAGTTCACTAAGTGTGAACTGCATACAGTCAAAACATTTGGAATAAATTGTCATGGAAAATATTTTGGTAATTTTCACAGTTGAACAACCATACCTCCCAAAAGGCAAAAAACATGGCAAAGTATTTAGTATAATAACAATATCTCATTTTAAACTTGAATGGTTCATCTCTTGACATCATTTTTCCACTTATCATAAAACATGAAGTAAAACATTAGCAATAAAAATACAGTACAGTGTACATACCCATGTTCATTGACACAGATTACCTACCATGTTCCCTAATCTAGTATAGGTGAATACATGCCGCAATCATTTTGGTCATAAACAGTCACACAAATTTATCACACCACAATAACAGAATAGGCTGTGCACATCTTGGCAGATAAAAAATAACAAACATAGATTTATGCAGAAACCCTTTGTCACTGTCAATGCAAAAGTTAAAGAAAGTGCCCAATGCTCATTTTGCTCCAGTCAGAAAAAAAATGACTGACAAAGAAAGTCCAGCAGATTATATGGTATGGGGCTTCTCTGATTTTTTTTTTAAATAATGAAAACTTTTGTGTCTTCATAAACCAATCAACTTTACAATGCCAGATGTGCTCATAATTATACCGGCTACACATTTGGGGCACAACAGTTTGCAAAGGCACAATTTCATCAATTAAGACTTAAGGAGAATCAGTTCAAAAGAGATATGCACCCTCATCAATTTATATGCATACCTGTGTGCACAGTGCACATCAATACACTATCAATAAGATGTTGCTCCTGAATTACATTGTACTGTCAAGAGCAGGTAAAACATGTAACTTTTATATGTGACAGACAGTTTATATAGCGAATGTCCACCGCTTGAATCCTAATGTAAAAAAAACCGACAGTTTATATAGCGAATGTCTACCGCTTTAATCCTACAAATGTAAACAAAGACACAATAGTTTATATAGCGCATCAAAATAAAGTAATTTTTACAGTCTTGGAGCCTTATGGAGAGTTCAATTTGTTGTTTTTGTCAAAATGCACAAGTTATCCTTTGTTTACACATGGCATTAATTAGGAAACAAAACAAATTCTAGGCTCCTATGTCTTTCATACTCAATTTTGCAACACTATGAAATAAACACATGCTGCAAATTTGTTGATAACTTCAACTTCAGCAGCATTAGGCATTCATGCACAAATATTTGTAACTGACAATATGGGAATAGATATTATTCACTTTTTCCCTTTGTTTTTGTAAGTAGGAATGACATCATGAGTCTGTTCTACAAGTCTTTGACATTCTGGATTGAGTTCGTCAAATGACACATAGGAGTTGCAATTCCCTGGGAATGATACCCATTTTACACGATAGAGCCATTTTCCTCTCACTTGCCGCTTATAGAGTATTTTCTCTATTTCATAGAATTTCTCTGAATCATGTTGACTAGCTTTTTGGCTTTGAGTGGCAATAGTTTGTCCATTTTGTGCATTGTCCACTACAGCCATTGGCTGTGTTGATTTGTGATTGGCTTCACTTTGACTTGACGGTATGACTTGATTGCTGCCTGACACCTGTACAGTTGTCTTAGCTGTTGAGGGAACATTTTCCTCTTTGTTTTGCGTACTTTGCAGTTCCTCTGTGGCCTGTTGTGCCTCTGCGGGGGTTTCTTCTTGGGAAAATGATTTTCTACCCATAGCATGTTTAAGCCTGTTAACATGTATTTTATGTGGATACAACTGACTTGTGTGAACAGAACGCAATCTTACATGTACATTTGACACCTTTTGAATTACATAATATGGTCCATGCCATGTACTGGCCAACTTTTTGGACTGATCTTGACCTAGTACCGGGGAGTGCAAGTATACAGTGTCTCCAACATGAAATGTATCATTATGGGCTTTACTCGCACATTGCTTTTGCATGAGAAGTTTGCGATCTTTTAATGTCTGTTCTGCTTCCGCCCTGGCAGCCTCTAATAGAGGAATAAGTTCACTCACAAAATGTTGGGCAGACTTTGGACAACTCTGGGGAAATGGGGTAACATGATCAAATGGGGTACGAGGATGCCTGCCATATACCAGAAAAGCAGGGGTATATTCTGTAATGTCCAATGACGGGGATGTGTTATACACAAATTGAGTAAATGGCAGATATTGATCCCATTGAGTGTGAAAACCTTCAAGTTGCTTTGCAAGAGACGCTAAAATGTAGCTCATACACCGCTCACTTTGGCCGTTACATTGTGGGTGATATGCGACGGTTTGCGTCTTTTTAGTTTGCATAAGCTGACATGTGGTTCTCACAATGTGGGATAGATAATTACTACCTCTATCTGAATGCAAATACTGGGGGGCACCGTGTCTACATACAATTTCGCTGAGAAAAGCCTTTGCTACAGTAACTGCTCTGATATCTGGGAGTGGTACCAACTCAATGTACTTGGAAAAATAATCAACAAATACTAAAACATATTTGTTGCCTGTAACTGCACACTGGGGTAAGGGGCCAAGGATGTCGGTACTGACTCTCTCAAATGGCATGGATGGGACAGGCATGGGGATGACCCGAGCATGTACTTTCATGGCTGGGGCTTTACGCTGGTTGCACGGGACACAAGATTTAACCCAGTTGACTATGTCAGAGTGCATACCAGGCCAATAAAACTTCATACGAACTTTGTCCATGGTACGTGAAATTCCTAGATGACCACCTGACAATGGGGAATCATGACACTCTTGCAACACTAACTTGACTAATGACTTGGGAACTGCAATCAGAACATGACTGCGGTCTACACTGTGTCCACGACCTGATTTTACCCACACATGATACAACACACCATCATGGAGGAAAAACTCATTGGCTATGTGCACAAGATGCTGTGACCCCTTAGAATCACTACTTGGAGGAAGAGTTCCAGTTCTCAAAAACTCAATGAGATTGGAATAATTCAAGTCCTGTTGCTGCTGTGTAGCTAAATTGTGTAACTGGAATAACTCTGCTGCCGAGGGTGACAAATCATGGGCCTGGTCCTGCAATTTGGGGTGTGGAGAGGGGGGCAACTTTGGGGTAGTTCTAAGAACACACACATCACCCTTGGGAGGTGTGGCTTGACCAAACTCATAATCCGGACCAACCAAGGAGAAAAACTCATCATCATCCATGGTATGAGATGGAGGAGGGTCAGGGTATGCTCTGCGACTGACTCCATCAGCATTGGAATGTGATTTTCCTGGTCTGTGCACAATAGTCATTGAATATGCCTGCAGGCGGGTCACCCAGCGTGCAAATTTACCTGTTGGCTCCTTCAATGAAAATAACCATTGCAATGCTGAATGGTCAACAATTGCTGTAAAAGATGAGTACCGCAAATAACAATCCAGCTTACGAACACCATATACAAGGGCTAAGCACTCCTTCTCTGTGATACCATAGTTTCTTTCTGCTGCAGTCAAAGATCGGCCAACATAGCAAATCACATGTTCCACACCATCTGTGTCCTGGGCCAAAACACCTCCAACCGCAAATGAACTGGCATCTGTGTACAACTTGAATGATCTGTTAAAATCTGGATATGCCAACAGGGGTGGGGAAGTGAGAGCTGTTTTGAGCTTTTGAAAGGCTGTTTCACACTCTGAGGACCAATGAAATGTGGCTCCTTTCTTGGTAAGGGCATAGAGTGGAGCTGAAATACTAGCATATGATTGCACAAACTTTCTGTAGTAGCCTGACAATCCCAAAAATGCTCTCAAGTCCTTGAGTGTTTTGGGGGGTGGGTATTCTCGTACTGCCCTGATTTTATCTGGACTTGGGGAAATTCCATCTGCACAAATAACATGTCCCAAATAGTGTATGCTGGGCAGTGCAAACTGACATTTATCTGGTCGCAATTTGAGTCCAGCCTGTGCTAACCGTTGAAATACTGCCTCCAAGTGACTCATCATGTGGGTTTCAAAATCCTCCGAAAATATGCAGATATCATCCATGTATACTAGGCAGTACTTCCAAGTCAACCCATGAAGCACTGCTTCCATTAAGCGTTGAAAAGTACCGGGACTATTTTTCAAACCCACGGGAAGGCGCTTAAACTCATATAAGCCCAAATGACAACGGAAAGCTGTATACTGCCGAGATTGGGGGTCCAAGACTACCTGATAAAATCCACTTTGCAAATCAAGGGTCGTGAAATAGGCTGGTTTAGAAACACCAATACTGTCTAGTGCTTCCTCAGTGGTGGGGAGAGGCGTTGCGTCCAGCTCAATTAACTGATTAATGCCCCGGAAGTCCACCACGAATCGATATCCTTTATTGTTTGGTTTGGCCACTAAAAGGCATGGGGCAGCCCACGGGGAAGTAGAGTGTTGAATTATGTCCTGTTCCTCCATATCATGTATCATGTTTTCTAAAGCCTGTTTCTGTGTGGGACCCAGCCTGTATGCTCGTTGTCTAATGGGCTTATGTTTAGGATCAATTGTTATACTGTGTTCCAATATATCGCATTTTCCCAATTTATTATCAGGGCCCACAAATACATGCTCATACTTGTCCACCAACTGCATTACTACTTGTTGCTGGTCATGTGTTAATGTTGATTCAGAGAAAGCAAGCTTTTGTGACACATGACCAGTGGGAGCACATGCATGCACAGTCTGTGTGACCATGTGGGAAGACTGACCTGTGTGGTCCATACATGTAGATGGGTGACTAACTTTTGTACTGACATGCTCTGTACCAGAAGTACTTGTATTGGTGGCTGAACTGTCTATACCTGCCACGCAGGCACCCAATGCATTGGTTGTACCGGCATTGTGCATACTCTCACATGATTCCACTGACTGTACATGTACATCTTTGTTTACATGTGTATGAGGTGGGGTAGACAATTCATTTAGACATACATTTGACAAATTTGACCTATCTGCACACTGTGACAGGTAACTTGAACTTGCACATTCACTTTCTGTGACATCAGGAATTTCATGAACTTTATATCCCTGAGAAAGGCATGTGAATCTTCCCAGATTTGCACCTTTCTGAATGACCACAGGCTCATCCCCAAAGTTTGCACAGCCAAATTGGACTCGCCCCTGTTTGTTGACAGATAATGATTTTGTTGGCAGGAGTCCTAAGTGGAATAAATTTGGTGAACCAGAAGTCAAACCAACTACCTGATTGGGTAAGGGAACACCTTTAATGCGCGCAATCATTGCGACTTGAGATTTTGCCGGTACCGTAATTGTCGACGCTGCCACAACTTGCCGTGCTGGGTGAATTGAAATTTTCATAGACCCATCCTCCCCAAATTGCAAACTTGCTCTGTGCAATCTGAGAAAATCCTTACCCAAAATCAATGCGGGTGTCACATTTGGCACTATATAAAATCTACAATGCACGACCTGATTGTTTATGGTACCTTTCACAAAAATCATCTCTTCTACAGGGGTGCGGTCTCCAGTTGCCGTCTCAATATAGTCTATATCAGATGCCTGTCTGGTGTATCGCTGGAAAGCGCTGTGTTTCCGGAGCATTTCTGGACTGATACAGCTAACATCCGCGCCGCAATCAACCATTGCAAAGAACCTGAAATTTGGAATCTGAAGTGAGACATAATTATTGAGAGACCCCACACCTGTAATATTAACTTTGGCACCCACTTTCTCCTGATGACCTGGGTTACAAGTACCATTACATGGTTGAGCATACACATTGTCAATGTCAGGATTACCTGTACATGCGTCTGTGGCAATTACATTACTCAAAGCATCATATTGTGGTGGAACATACACATTTTCAATATCAGAATTCACTACAGCACCCTGTTGTACATTATGCATGCTGGTAACATCATCATGTTGAAAAAATTCACCACTTTTGTCACAATCATGAGATTTACACTCTCTTGAACTAGTACTACATGTACCTGTATTGGCACTTACATGTAGTTTACCGGTACCTTGGTTCTGTTCACACACTTTATTAACACATTTTACTTTGTTAATTGGATCACTGGGGGCATTTTCCACACATGAATTTACTGAATTACTAATACAAGGCCCAACCCTATCATGATGCCATATCTCCTGGGGGCTGGGCCTCTGTCGTTTCCCTGGCGGCGGTATGGGCATGATCTCCGGAAATGTCCGTATTCCCTGCAGTGAAAACACTGGTTGCTTTCTGTAGGCATTGTACTGTTGGGTCTAGGCCTTGTATACTGTGGTCTGAATTGAGGAGGGGCACATGGTTGAGGGGGGTGTAACGTAGGGCAATGTGGTGCCTGATGATTTGGTTCCCCACACAGTTGACATGCGGGTCCAGAATTTTTTGTGTCATTTTTCAGTTCAGCTAGTGTCTCTTGAACTTCCCTCAAGACTTTTACGAGGGTGCTGTTGATATCGGTATCAGCACATGTAGATATACTTGCCACCTTGGAGGCTGCATCAAGGGAGCCTGCTTTTGCGGCAGCATGATTTCTTGCCTCTTCCAGAGTTATTGGCGACATGCATATTACATGACCCTTGATGCTTGGCAACAAACCTTGAACGAACGTGTGAAGGTGTTCTTCCTCTGCTACATCTAGACGTTCACACATGCGTGCCATATCATTGCTATACGCCTGAACGCTTTCCCCTGGTCGTTGCTTTCTATCACGTAGCTGTTGTCTCATCTGAAAGTGGGATGCCGGCGTAATGGCAAACCTTGTGCGCAAAGCCTCAATGAACCTGTCATAATCATTTAAAATGTTATCGTCATCGACAGAGCGAAGCCAAACAGCTGCCGGGCCATCTAAAAGTGCTTTAATACATGACAGGCGTCTGTTGTCATCCAGCTGGGCATGGTTGGCATATCTATTAAACGCATCTACCCATAATTCAACATCACTGTCATCAAGTCCGCAAAATTTGTGTGGCCGTAATGATGACCCTGATAACTTGGACGTATCTAACGCCCTCCTTAGAACTTGTGCGAGATCTTCCATGTTTACTTTTAAAACTTGTCTTAAGTTAATATTCAAGAGTCAACCAAATCGTACGTTACCATCATGACCATACCTGCCGTCTATATACCTATGCATACTGTCATGTCAACATGTTCAATTCAGTCATGCCTGCAGTCTATTTTACAATTACTGTGATTTATAAACATCGTAGTCGTACAGAGTCTATGGTTTCCGAATTCGGAGATATTGACATAAAATTATGACATTTCTCTCACCGACACCGGGATCGAATAGACGGATTCTCTCACCATATGTGGCGGGGATCCCTTTTAGGGCTCGCTGGGGAATAGCTCAAAGGTGAACACGATCAAGGTAGACTCATGACTAGGCTCATAAACCTTTTCTAGTTCTTTATTTTATTCCTTCATTTATTTATCAAACGATTATTTCTGACCATCACGCGGCCATCTCAGATCCCCTTTTCCTTCTGACCTTCGACCCAGTGGCCACTCAGACTCGTAAGAGGGCGCTCACTCAATAATACCAGGGGATGTTGCGCCCATCTCCACACTATAATGCCTTCTGGCAATTCCAGCACTGGGACAACTTTCAACCACTTCTTTTATCAATTGCATTATGTCATAACACTGCCCTGGCCAGCTGACCTCCAAAGAATCAGACGCATATCGTTGCCTCTGTCCAGGGAGTTGGACTACCCTAGAGTCATAATGAAGAGGATGTCAGCTGAATAACTGGCGTGGTTGAGGAAAAATCAGCTATCATTTTAATACTTTTTGAATTTTGACAATTAACCACACTGTTCTTGAAATATATATAAGAATATGGATTCAAATATGGATTCAAATATCAATCGATGATCTGTATTCGGAGTGCTAATCTCTGCGAATCATCAGCGCATGAGGCGTCTATTGTCATGATAGAGATATTTGACTCCGCAGAACGGATTGAAAATGAGGTAGTTTCGTGAAATTGTTTCATTTTAAAAACGGAGCGGCCAATTGTCAAAATGTATAAATTATATTCCTCAACCACATCGGTTATTTAGTTATGCTTGGTTATGCATTAACATTCCCAAACAATTCAGTTCCCGATACAGTTCTTTCAAGGACACCCTGTATGTGTTATTGTAGAACAATATCAGAACAAACTAATAACACATTAAGAACAAACTAATAATTGTTTTAGTTTATTAAAGCTAATAATTAAAGGTTTCTTTTCATACCAAAATATATTTGATCAATTTTTCAGAAATAGGCGAAAAAGAGGGCGCAATGAGGGGCCTCTTTCTTTTGGGACACCCTGTATATATGTAAATTAAAGGTCTTTCTTGGCTTTCTGGTTGACAGTTGCCTGAAAAAAACTAGAAAGGTGAGGAATGAGCAATTAAAGGGTCTTTTAGATACGACATTATCAAAATCAAGGGTTTTGGGTAAATAAATCGTGATAGTGTGTCGTCCTGCGGAGCGGACTATATTAGCCGTCGGTGCCGTTTAGGACCAAACCTATATTCAGTTTCGAAAGAGTAGGGTTATAACCACTGACTGACATGAGCCAATCTGTCCCGATTGACCCCATTTGACCTTTTTCCTACTTCCCATCACCCACTTTAATAATTGGTTGGTTATAAGAATGAAACATGTCTTTTCCAACTTAATACAAGTCTTTGGCCTTGATTGTCACAGCATACGAAAAATACCCTAAAAGCGCATGTATTTGGCCCTTACTTTCAAAAATTAGCTAAATAGTAAAATTGGACTTTTATCGCTATTTAGGACTAATTAAAGTAAATTTAAATTAAAATTAAAATTTACGTAAACACAATCTTTTGGACAGCTCAGTTAGACTACATTGCTCTAAGTGACGCACCATTAGATTCTCAGGGATTTTTTTTTTAATTTTCATCCATTTATACACTGTGAGTTAGGTTGGGAAAGTTTTTTTAGTGTTGGAGGGGATTTTTGTTCATGTAGTGGGTGAAGGTTTCCTTAAACTTCCTACCCCGCTGAGA
The DNA here is from genome assembly GCF_039555335.1 of Amphiura filiformis. NCBI lineage: Eukaryota > Metazoa > Echinodermata > Ophiuroidea > Amphilepidida > Amphiuridae > Amphiura > Amphiura filiformis. Next base: position 195,266 of record NW_027305566.1, on the reverse strand, counting down.
ATCTAATGTTGCGTCCCTAAATGTATAACTGACCACGTTAAGTACAGTGGTAGACCATTGAGTTGCACGATATATGAGCAGTGGCCTAGCGCGAGTCATCCTAGGGCAGGGCACCACCGGGTCTGATTGGGGGACAAGCAGTTTTTCCTATGGGATTTTCTAAATTTTCAAATCAATTAGGGGTGGGGCACGTACCCCACGTGCCCCTATGACCCTACCACACTGTATATGAGGTTGGTGTACTACGTCATACCCCTGTGGAATAATGCATTATAGGAGAAGGGAAAGGTCTATGTGAATAAACCGTCATATGGAGGCTTTCTAGGGTGTGTTCTTCTTTTTCTTGAGAAAATCCATAACAATGATGACGGTTTATTCCATTTTCAACATAGGTGATGGTTCGCCCTCTAATTTCTGGGACAACGTGGTATGGAAAACTACACTGACTGCTGCTTGTCAAAACCTTACAACTCCTCGTTACGTCGTAGCAGATGTTATTAGGGCCGTTCTCCCAAAAATGAAAATACTCGCTGTGTTCAGAAATCCTACATCCAGGTAAGGATATATCACAAGGGATTTAGTACATGAAGGGCCTATCTGCAATAGCTGCCATGTATTTAACAATAATATGTATTCTGTTATCACATCAAAAAATATGACACCTCGATTTTGTGAAGTGAAATCAGTGCAAATACTATACCGGATCTCCAGCTTGTTGTGATGCTTATTCTAATGTATATTGACATGGGTACTGCGTACATCTGATCCAACTACAAAAAGTGTGGCTTATTTTGGTCTCTTTTTACGATAAATACGCATGGATGTACCGCCCCAATGGGTATGTTTTTGGCTAGAGATCTCAGACGGTTTTTTTTCTTTTGTGTTGTTGGTTTTGAGAAAATGCCAACTATTTGGGGGCTCGGGTCTCGAATTCCGCCGAGAATGACCCGAATGAGTTAGCGATTCGAAGCCTCAGCCGCATATCCTCGTCCAATAATATATTTGTTTTTTCCGGATCTTCTTAAAATCTTTAGGGACGATAACGATACCGGTAGTAATGCCTTTGTGCTGGCAGGAGTATGAGGGGAATTTCATTTGGAGCCAAGTGACTATCGGCACTTTATAATTTGGGTACGGGGGGCATAATAATAGAAGAAAAAGGTTGATATATGTCGTGTTTTCTGCCTATTATCTATAGGCCTTTCTCTTGAACTTTGGGATTATTGTCAACAAATGTTTAAGGGGATACTACACCCCTGGCCAAATTTATGCCTATTTTTGCATTTTTCTCAAAAATTATAGCACATTGGTGACAAGTAAGATATGTATATTATAGGGGCAAGGACTACAACTACTGTACTGAAATTTCAGCAACTCAAAGCAAGTAGGTATTGATTTATTGATCAAATATTGGTTTTCCCTTCATTTTTGACTGTAACCCCACAACTGTTGTCTGTGCTGAAATGAAATTTACAGTGCAGTAGTTGTAGTCCTTGCCCCTATAATATACATATCTTACTTGTCCTCAATGCGCTATAATTTTTAAGAGAGATGCAAAAATAGGCATAAATTTGGGCAGGGGTGTAGTACCCCCTTAATGGACAATTTAAATAAACAATCCTGAAAGTCTATGCACACACCTTTACTGCGCAATTCATACTCGATGCGAGCACCTTCGTGGCGCACCTTTGGAGTTTCTCTATCGGATATCGATTTGTACCGATATTCCAACAATATAATAAGCGTATGCCTATTGCATAACAAAGGAGATGGATTAACCTCTGAACTGTATTTATTGTTATGCAATATGCCTATTACCATGCGGGGAGGAATTTTGGTACAAATTGACATTCGGTAGAGAAACCAATAAGATGCGTAAAATGTTCGCATCGGTGATACATCATTAATGCTCAGCATGCTGGTCATAGACTTCAACATAAAGTTCAAGTTTTGAGCCATTTTTTCAAAACATCAAGAGCTTTCTTAAAAACCACTGAACCAATACTAGGCTTTTTTGTACTCATTTCAATGAATTTTTCACGTTGATTCTAAATGGTCATAAACATTTTCAATTCTGAGATTTATTAAAAAGTGAAACTTGTCGTCTGCAGTCGACACCTTCGTGGAGAGAGTTAGCAATCACAAAGTCACTAGATTTTTTTTTAACTTTCAGATTATACTCAGATTACAATTTTGATAATCGTAGCTGTACACCTGGGTTTTTTCATGATTCTGTCACTGAATCTACAAGGACGTTCGATTCATGTCTAGCAACATCAACGAGAAAGGAATGCGTATTTAAATTTTTCTCTGAAATATACGAAGCAGATATGGCACGAAAACCTCGTCCAAAAGGAAAGCTGGGAATGAATCCTATAATGGTTAGTAAAAACCGCAATGGCGTAGCCAGTGGGGCCGTGGGGCAGTCCCCCATTGGCAGAAATCTGCGATTTGTTTCTTCCCTGTTGCCTGTTTTCAGTCCAAAATGAACTACTTGTCCCGTTAAAGTCATTCCCATTTTTTGGCCGGTACGGCACTGAGCGGTGGTGGTGGTGGGGGGGGGGTTTAGGGAAGATCACTAATATGACATGCTTGGCACAAGAACACTCGGCGATATCATGTTTTTGTCAGTGCCATTCACAAGTTTGTGCCCCCTGTTACAAAAACTGGCTACGTCAAACAGCATGTAATAAGCCGATTATCATAACATAAGCCATCCATGCTTGAACTTCTATGAGAACAATGCTTCCTCTTCAAAGAATATATTACATCTTTCATAGTTGTGTCTTGCTTAAGAGTTTTAAAAGACACAAATTGCGTGTCGCTCATGGAGAAACAGTGTACCTCCAGATTAATTCGCCATGCGTCCGCGTCCGGTAAACTTTAATTTGCTTGCGTTTGTGTTGTGCCGATAACGCTCGTTAATCGCTACTCGCGCAAACCTTTGTAACGCTCAAACAAACTGTGCACGTGAAAAATCGTTCAACAACTCTTCCTATACTTTTGTACAGGAGCCAACCGTTGTTAATCCGCGATGAATCAACACTTTTGCAGTAAGCGTATACGCGAACGCCAGCGCACATCCGCGTTGTGCGTGAGCGCGTATAAATCGTCATGTCTAGAATCTGTGTGCGTATCACGCTTACAAGTTGAATTCAGTATTTTGGAAGTATTGGATAAAGATTGCTGTTTTATTCAGTTTTATTGTATATCAACAGAAATCACCGATCTTTTTGTAAGGCTGACTGTCAATGATTAACTGACATTCCTCATGAAATAATCACGGAAATAATCATATGAATTATACGATCTTTAGCTTGTTTTCGTTGTTGAAAGGGATTCGATCGCGTCTGGCGCGTCTGCGTGGTTTACTTTGCTCGGGCAGCTCGGAAGCTGCCCTCGCGAAGTAAACCACGCAGACGACGCGGACGCATCGTTGCTAATCGGTGATGAACAACGGTGAAACATGATTGAATCCCTAATTCAATACCGGAAGTTTGCCGATAAATACCGGAAGTACAATGGTCCACATGCGTAACACATTGATTTGACGTTTGTGTTACGCACGGAGCAAGTCTGAGTTGTCTGCAGATCTAATATCTTTCCTATAATGAAGAAAAAAAGGTGCACCAACAAACCCACGCACCCACCCACGCATATATCTCATAACACAACCACCACGAATATGACACCAACAAACCCACGCACCCACCCATGCATACCCATGACACAACCATCACGAATATGACACCAACAAACCCACGCGTACCCATGACACAACTACCACGAATATGACACCAGCAAACCCACACACCACCCATGCATTCATCGGATGACATCACCACCACGAATATGACACCAACAAACCCACGCATCCACCCACGCATATATCCCATGATACAACCACCACGAATATGACACCAATAAACCCTCGAACCCACCCACGCACAGTATCATCACCCCGATATTTTCATGGCAGAAATCGCCATGGTAGGATGAATCCACAGCCACGCATGGCCATTTTGTTCCGACCTGTTTAATGGTTTTGAGACGCATAATGGGACATCAGACTAAGGCTATTGACAATAGACTGGTGAATGACCTCTGTACGGTCAGTGAGCATGGTATACGCCGTGAGGTCATCTGCTTTTAGGCTGCCTCCACGACTTGCCTACGCTGCGCTCTAGTTCGGCACATATAAAATCAGAATTTTTGTCAGTTTTTGAGCTCAATACGCACTGTTCTTTCTCAATACGCAAGCTAACGACTATCATATCATTTCAACACATATATTCAAGTGCAAACATGGAAATATGGCTTCTTTAGAATAAAAAAATTACGGGATATATTCATCATTTTCTACCCCGGTATCCAAAGATTTATCGTCTGAATATCAAATCGTGCATAACACATTCACATGTAACGATCCCGGGTATTCATTTTAGTGTCTCTGCTGTACAATGTAATTATTAACCAGGCGATGTCGGTGTGCCACGTATATATTCCATGACACAACCACCACGAATATGACACCGACAAACCCACGCATTCACCCACGCATCCCATGACATAACCACCACGAATATGACAACAAACCCAAGCACTCATCCACTCATACCATGACACAACCACCACGAATATTACATCAACTAACCCAAGCACCCACCCACCCCTACCCATGACAAAAACAACGCAAATACGACACCAACAACCCCGCATTCACATGACATCACTCTCAACCTGCATAATACACGATTGTATATCAATATTGAAAGTCTTTATATTAATTTTACAGAGACTTTTTAAAGGATCTTATTCTGTCTTCGTCGCTGATTGGTTGAGAGCTTTTCCACGTGACCAAGTTATGTTCATCAGAATGGAGGACTGGCACAGCAAGTGTAAAGACATGCTGCCCAATATGTATCAATTTCTTGATTTAGGTAAGCTATGAGGCGGTAATGTGCGATCTCTGTTATCTACGCGTCCCACCCGAAGATCTCACAACAAATCATTCATGGAACTTTAAACTTTCAAGGACTGTCTTAAATAATTCACATATTCATGAGTAGTAGTCCGCCATATTTACGGTATGATTTTGCCGGGCAACCTCTGTAGGCATATCCCTATCAACAGTGCCTTACCGCACTAAGGGCGCGGGCGTTGGACTGTAACGACAAGAAGAAGCGTCGACGAAGTTCAGGTGGCCTAATTAAAACGCTATTTCTGTATTGTGAGGTTAACAGTAAGCATTATAAAACTACACATTTTGTTGCTTGATTTCGTATCAATAATACATAGTTTTTCTTTTCTAATTTCAGAACCATTATCTAGACAGAAAACAGATGAAATTTGTAATAAAAAACAAAGCAACAAAACACCTGGGACAAAAGCCAAGGGACCTATGCTACCTGAAACCAAACAACTGTTAGACAAGTTCTACGAGCCTATTTGTAAAGACCTTGCTCAAATATTGGATGATGACCGTTTCTTGTGGAACGATTGAAATGACTTAATTAGGGGTGTGTTGATAAAGCGCGGGGATGTATTTGGATATAATGTGAGATTCAATCAGGGTGTGACAGTTCCTCTTTTAAGCTCATTTACTCTTATTATTTTGATGCCAAAAGAAAGAAAAAAAAAAGGAAAAAGAAAAAAAAAAAGAAAGAAAGAAAAAAAAAGAAAGAAAGAAAGAAAGAAAGAAAGAAAGAAAGAAAGAAAGAAAGAAAGAAAGAAAGAAAGAAAAGAAAGAAAGAAAGAAAGAAAGAAAGAAAGAAAGAAAGAAAGAAAGAAATTTAAGGGGGTACTACACCCCTCGATAAATTGTGTCTATTTTTGCATTTTACTCAAAAACTAATAACACAGTGGTAACAAAAGTTATGTATATTATAGGGGCAAGGAATCCAATTACTACACTGGAATTTCAGTGACCAAGACAAGCGGTTTGTTATTTATGATCAGAAATAAGGTACCGCTAGGATGTACCTCGTTTCCTATAAATATATACTGAACCGCTTGTCTTGAGTCACTGAAATTTCAGTGTAGTAATTGGATATCTTGCCCCAATAATATACATCACTTTTGTTACCAGTGTATAATTATTTTTGAGAAAAAATGCAAAAATAGTCACAAATTTACCATATGGGTGTAGTACCCCTTAACGAGATAAAGAAAAAAAAAAGAAGGAACAAAGAACGAGCGAGCTAAACAGAAAATGTAAGAATGAACATATTATTAACTTTTTCAGTGAAGGACTATACTTCAAGTTCAAGTTCAAGTTTATTTTTCCATATCATAATTATATACAAAAGGTCGAGAAAACGATGGTAGGACAATCACAAGAGCAAAGCTCGAAAGACGTGATTGCCCTCAGTGACAAAAAGAAAAAGACGCCTACAGACAACAGACAAGGACGGGGGTGAAAAAACGGCAGACTGACAGGACTAGTGCAGACAGGCAAAGACGTTGGCAATGGCAATGACATATAAAACGTCAATTGAGAAATGTATAAGTAACTGTCTTAACTTACAGTACAATGATACAATTTGATGATAAATGGCATTTGTATTGTGAATACAATAAATTTATGAGTATAAAGAAATCAAGTAATATTTATAACTACGTTTAAAAGAATTAGGAGACAAGGCAATTTTGATATCATCGAGGATGGCATCAGAGCAATGGACCTTGCCTTCTAATGGCATTTCTAGCCAAATCATATTTGAATATTACAGGACGAAACAAACTCGATGAACGAGTGGAATAATTGTGGATGGCAATATTTTTAAGAAAATAATTGGCAAAATTACAAGGCATGTTCTTAATACGAAAACTATACATAAATAAACCTTTGATAAGTTTATGAATATCAAAAATATTCAAGGTATTTAGCTGAGAAAATAAAAGCGATGTGTGGGCCAGCCACGTAGAGTTGGTACATAACCTGATAATTCTCTTTTGTTTAACAAAAACAGAGTTCAAATTACAATTGTTAGGATCTGCCCAAATTATAGTTTAAATGAGGTAGAAATAATGTATTGTACAAGGTAAATAACGTATTACACGAAAGAATATGCTTAAGCCGAAATAGGATTCCACTATACCTTGAAACAATATTGGTAACATGAGAATTATGATCATACCATGTCAGAGATTCATCAAGAATAACACCCAAAAATTTAGTACGAGTTACTTTAATAAGTTCATTGCCATCAATAAATATATATGTATTGTGATATGTGCGATGCTATGATGGTTTTTAAACATAATATAATTCGTTTTTTGAACATTAAGGGACAACTTGTTAGCTTTGAACCAGACAGAAATATTAATCAATTCATTATTAACAAAACAGATAAGTTCATCAAGGTTCGGATTGGACATAATAGCATTTCTATCATCTGCATAAATAAAAAAGACGAATCTTTCAAAGAATATACAATATCATTGAGGAAAATAATAAAAAGAAGGGGACCCAATACAGAACCTTGGGGAACACCGCAATGAACAGTACTTAAATGAGATTTACAATTATTGAACACAACATATTGTTTTCTGTTTGTAAGGTAACTCATGAACCACTCCAGGGCCTTTCCACGTACTCCATAATGGTGAAGTTTCTCAATGAGAATATCATGATTGATCGTATCGAAAGCCTGGGAGAGGTCCAGGAATATACCCAATGTATGGTGACCTTTATCAAGATGAGAAACGATCATATTGTATGCCTCTAAGATAGCCATGTAGGATGAATAATTTGTTCTAAAACCAAATTGACTTTGATGAAGTAATGAATGATATGTTAGAAAATTATAAAGTCTCTTATGAATAATACGCTCAAATATCTTTGAAAACACAGGAAGGATTGAAATTGGGCTATAATTGTTACATAAATTGGAGTCGCCAGCTTTAAAAATAGGAACCACTTTAGCGTGCTTTTAAGCTCATCTGGAAAAATTCCAGTAGAAATAGACAAATTAAATATGTGAACCGACGGAGAAGCAATCAGGTGTTTAACAGATTTAACAATATCAGGTCTAATTTCATTATAGCCAGGACTAGCACCAGATCTAAAAGAAGCACAGATTTTGATAACTTCATTTGTATCCGTAGCTGTGAGAAATAGTGAATTCTGTGGAGAAGGAATTTTATTCAAAAAATGATCAAAAGGAACATGTGTAGAAGGAATATTTTTAGCTAACTTATGACCAATGTTGGTGAAGAAATAATTAAAATCATTGGCAATCATTTTAGGATCAGTTGTTGGAATGTTATTTTTATTTAAATAATCTGGAAAAGGTTGCTTACGCTTCCTTCCTAAAAGATCATTTATACATTTTCCAGGTTTGTTTGAGAGCATGCCTGTGTTCACTATAATTTACAATAATACATTTTCTTAGAATTACGAGATAGACTGGTAAGAGTATTTCTATAATTTACTAGTAAACGCTTATTAGCATCTGTTGGAGAAGATTTGAATTTATGATACAGCTTGTCCTTACGTCTGATGGATGTTAAAATAGCAGTTGTGATCCATGGATTATAAGGAATACGATTGTAACTTTGCTTCACTTGTTTATCCCTAATGGGAAAACAACGATAATATAATACAGACAGTTTATCAATAAATAACTTATACGCTTGGCTAACAGATTCCTCATTAAGAACATGATTCCAATTTGTTAATACCAGGTGATTTGTAAAAGAATGCATATTACGTTGAGTAAATGAACGACCATGAGTGGATCCAACAAAATTATATTTCAATGAAATAAAATCAGTAAATTGAAAAATAGGATAATGATCCGTGATGTCAGACACACATATACCAGACTTAATTTTCTTATCAAAGACATTAGTGAAGATATTATCAAGAATTGTGGCAGAATGTGACGTAATCCTGGTGGGGCGATCTATAAGCGGAAACATATTATGATCGAAGAAACTTGTGAGGAAATTCTGGATTTTTGAATCAGTCTCGTGCTGTAAAAGGTCTAAGTTAAAATCACCCGAAATATATCAATGTTTGTTTTCATTTGCAATAACATCAAGACAACGGCTTAAATCAGAGTTAAATAAATCAACATCAGTTCAATGAGCACGATAAACATTACCAATAATGATATTCTTACACTTTGAATTCAAAATTTCAATGAAGATAGACTCGGAGTGATCAATGACATTAACAGCAGAGTCATGCTGAACTAAATCAAGATACTTTCTTAATTTAAAAGAAAGCGAATTGTGAATATACAAAGAAGCACCACCACTTTTCCTGTTTTTCCGTGGTATACTAATTAAATTATAATTGGGAATATCGATTAAATTAGATTTATCCTCCTTAAACCAGGTTTCTGACATTGCAATTACAGAAAAAGTGTGTTTCAAATTGGATTAGAAAATTTCAATGTAGTCACGGTTTTTGTTAAAACTACGAAAATTTAAATTGAAAAACTGTCACTAAACGAAGCATCAATATCCAGTGAATTATCAAAGTAATAGTTACAAGAGTTAACACAGTTGGGTTTAAACAGATTCTTTGGCATAGCATTATCAACAATATCATCATATAAGAAAGGATTTAGTTTCAAACTTAGCAGCTTATTATATTCATTGGAGTTATTAAAATAAAAAAGATTAAATTAAAATTCATTATCATCAAGAATGTGATTAAATGGAAATAAATTACCGGTACAACACATCCAGTTATTAACACGAGTATTAGGCCAAAAAAAAAAGGTTTGTCTCAAAGCTGACGAGAAATTTAAAAACAAATGCGAAATGCGATTTTTTTTTTTTTTTTTATTCCCGACTTTTTTTCATGGTATTTTGTAGGCCCCGAAAATACGAAAATAATAAAAAAATTAAAACAAAAAAATATATATTGCCTACCTGGCCCTCTGTTGATCAGATTAGGTCAGTTTAGATTGTCATGTAATTTGTGAACAACTCACTGAACTGCCGGCCCGGCGTGAGTCGAAGAAAAAGTGACAAAAATTTGACCATGAATTATTTTTTATAGTCAAAATATTCCACTAATTCGATTAATATAATGATATTTGGCCTAAACTTGAACTCATTTGAAATGAAATGTCAGTTTTTATTTTTTTTTTACACTCATCCATGTGCTTGCAATGCTGTTGAATTCTGCACTTTGGCGATGTTGGAACTGCATTTTATTGAATTCGGCGAACTTTATGGCATAAAGCAACATTTTTATAGTAAGTGCACTGCTTGGAAACTTTCTTAAAAAGCGAGATAGATGGTTTAGAATCACGACGAGACAATTTTGAGAAAAAAATCTGATTTTCGCCGGTTTTTTTCTGGAAAAAACTTAAAAAATTTTTTTTTTTGAAATAAAAAACATTTCCGCATTTGTTTTTTGTCAAATCGTGGGATTTTACAAACGCGCGCGTCAGCTTTGAGACGAACCTTTTTTTTGTTGGCCTTACCATAAACATCTTGGATCTTAGAGTACGGGGTCCTTGGGCGGGGGGGTACCGGGTTATGGTCTAGAGTGAGGCTAATCTAAATTTCTTGAGATAAGGAATTTCGTGCAAATACAACAAGGGACTTGATATCAAAGACGGACTTTGCCTTTCAGGGTTTGTTTTACTTCATATTTTGATTTTCTGAAAATAAAATGGTTCAAGGTCACCCACCTTTGCCCAGTATTTGTCGTGGGACCTGAGAGCAATTTGCATACTGAATACGAGGAAATGTCCTTCTGATATCAAATAATTTAGAATTTTTAAAAGCTATATAATTTATGAACAATATACACTACACATAAAAAATTAACAACCACAAGGGATTTTTAACAATAAAGTATCAACATGCACAGATTTGTCCTTATACCACTTTAAGGTTTTTAACAAGATGTTATCAAACCTCTACTGTGATTAGCAGCAGCCATTCAGTAAGTTTCTACTAACTGACCTTGATAGGTTTGAATGAGCACTGTCATCTGCTACAAAACCATGACACTCTAGGACCTGGTCACTCCATAATGCTACAGGAAATACAGTAATTTGACAATAGAATGAAAGACTCATTATTGATTAGGCGAGGATTCTAAAAGTACAGCTCCTGTGTGTGTATAGCAAAAAATTGGAATAGAATGTTTGGAATTTTGTAACTAAAATACTATATAAATGCATTGTGCAAAATGTGCTCTGACAAATTAATAAAGCATTTCATTAGTTTTTTTTTAATTAAAATTTGACATATTGCTTGACATGTTTCGAATTATGGTAAATCATAAAAACTATTTATTATCGCTAATTAATTAATCAATATTATGTCCATTGATCAAAAAATTAATACATATATGCAGATGTTCTCTGACAGAATTGTAAGATTTGACAAGAGTCAATCTTTCCTGTACGTTTGATTCTTATAACATATTTACTTTTGACGAAAATAAGATCTTTTTTTTTTATGCATTTTTTTTATTATGCTAATTATATGAAAATGAACAAAAACATGTAAAATTTTGCAACCTTATTAAAGATCAGAGTTTGATCAAAAAAGTTGTAAGTGACTTCTTTCACATTTATGTTCTGTTGCACTGTACATACCCGATAAGTACATATCATTAGATTTATACTTCGAGGATTTTTAATAATTTGCCATATAATTTGTATTATATCGCGAATTTCAAAAAATCAAAATTATTTGATATCATAAGGACATTCCTCGTATTCAGAATGCAATTTGGTGTGCCTGATGTGCTCTCAGGTCCTACAAAAATACTGTGAAAAGGTAGATTACAGAGCCCTAGGGTATTTCCCCGATTTCTAAACCATTTCAGAAAATGTTGCCGAATTCAGACCTTGTTGCTGATTATATGTTCCGATGGATCTCAGAAAATCCCTTTAATTGCGACCATAATCATGTTTACCGTTTTAACTAACAATTTAGGGACAAGAACACTAATATAGACATTTACATTTTTAAGTTGCATAATATTTATGGTGTAGTTTTATTGCGCCAAAATTATTATCGTGTACAATAAGTAACATGATGTATTTGTTTTCGGGACCTCAATATCGCCGCGATTCATTACTGCTAATGAATGAGTGGATATCCGTACACTTAAACAAGTGCAATATCTCAACGGCAATAAACCTAAATTAGCTTAAATTACCCAATAAAGAATTCAATACATTAAGAATTTTCTTCTGCGTACTTTAATACCTCACTCGGCATGAAGCGACTTTATTTTCCCAATTTATGCCAATTTGGATGAAAAAAAGACCATTTCAAAAGTGATTAAGGTTTACATAAACCTTTCTCTTGAAATACAGGTTGTATCAAAATGATTTGTACCCGTAAGATTTGTCGTCTAATGAAACCCCTGCTTCTTCCACATTCAACATTCGATCCTCTTGAAATGACTTCAATTTGTTAACTTTGATATATTCCCTTTGTTTTAAGTGTACTGATACTTTTTGTGCGTAGTATATAATAGATATGCACCCTATCTACTGCTGAAGAGGATGTGGATACATTATAACAATTGGAATCCATACATTCCCTATCGATGACATGACCTTAATCCCATAAGGGGTGTAGATTTCATCTCGAGTCGCCTATTCACCTAAGCCCCATTTGAAATCCACACTCCCTTTGTGGAAAATTAAGGTCATGTCTTCCATAGGAGGTGTGTGGATTTCAACGGTAATATCCCATATTAAGTATGCTATCTACTGCTAACGAGGGTGTGGATGACATACTAGGTAATGCTATCTACTGCTAACGAGGGTGTGGATGACATACTAGGTAATGCTATCTACTGCTAACGAGGGTGTGGATGACATACTAGGTAATGCTATCTACTGCTAACGAGGGTGTGGATGACATACAAGGTAATGCTATCTGCTGACGAGGGTGTGGATGACATACTAGGTAATGCTATCTACTGCTAACGAGGGTGTGGATGACATACAAGGTAATGCTATCTGCTGACGAGGGTGTGGATGAAATACTAGGTATGCTATCTACTGCTGAGGAGGGTGTGGATGACATACTAGGTATGATATCTACTGCTAACGAGGGTGTGGATGACATACTAGGTATGCTATCTATTACTAACGAGGGTGTGGATGACATACTAGATATGCTATCTACTGTTAACGAGGGTGTGGATGACATACTAGGTATGCTATCTACTGCTAACGAGGATGCGGATGACATACTAGGTAATGCTATCTGCTGACGAGGGTGTGGGTGAATTACTAGGTATGCTATCTACTGCTAACGGGGGTGTGGATAACATGCTATCTACTCCTAGCGAGGGTGTGGATGACATACTAGGTATGCTATCTACTGCTGACGAGGGTGTGGATGACATACTAGGTATGCTATCTACTGCTGACGAGGGTGTGGATGACATACTAGGTATGCTATCTACTGCTGACGAGGGTGTGGATGACATACTAGATATGCTATCTACTGCTAACGAGGGTGTGGATGACATACTAGGTATGCTATCTATTGCTAACGAGGGTGTGGATGACATACTAGGTATGCTATTTACTGATAACGAGGGTGTGGATGACATACTAGGTATGCTATCTACTGCTAACGAGGGTATGGATGACATACTAGGTATGCTATCTACTGCTAACGAGGGTGTGGATGACATACTAGGTATGTTATCTACTGCTAACGAGGGTGTGGATGACATACTAGGTATGCAATCTACTGCTAACGAGGGTGTGGATGACATACTAGGTATGCTATCTACTGCTAACGAGGGTGTGGATGACATAACAGGTATGCTATCTACTGCTAACGAGGGTGTGGATGACATACTAGGTATGCAAGCTACTGCTAACGAGTGTGTGGATGACATACTAGGTATGCTATCTACTACTAACGAGGGTGTGGATGACATACTAGGTATGCTATCTACTACTAACGAGGGTGTGGACGACATACTAGGTATGCTATCTACTGCTAACGAGGGTGCGGATGACATACTACGTATGCTATCTACTACTAACGAGGGTGTGGATGACATACTAGGTGTACTATCTACTGTTAACGAGGGTGTGGGTGACATTCTAGGTATGCTATCTACTGCTAACGAGGGTGTGGATGACATACTGTGTATGCAATCTACTTCTGACGAGGGTTTGGATGACACACTATACTAGTTAACATATAGGGTACACAACTTATAAGTTCCCCTAATGCTTTTTGGAACAAATCGAAAAAAAATTAACGAAATGTAAAATTGTAAAAGTTTATGAGTAACCTTATTTGTTTTACAAATCTGGACCAATTTGTAGTGTCACACATCATTGCGTTCGGTCACAATGGTTCATTATGTAAAAACAAGAGGCAGTTTAAAAACCTGCACCTTAGTCCATAGGAGTCAATTTTCAAACAATACAGTATATCAGGTCTGTTCATGTGTTTGTAATGGAAATAAAACTGAAATTCTCGATGTTCAGTAGGGAATATGTCATCCTACACTGTTAACAAGTGCATTACAACGTCGGCGCATGCTGTTTATTAAAGTCCGGATCCGTTGCTGATTTCAGCCTAATTTACTATTGACATGTCCTGACGGACAGACGTGACACGTCCACGAGGTGCTGTCGGCTGATTTTTCACTTCTCCTGTCACCTGAAATTTTGTTCTCAATTTTCGAATCGCATTGGGCGCAACTCCCATACGACGAGTAATTTCTTTCATTGGTACATTTTCATCCAGCAAACCTATTGGTCGACCGCGAAGGAAATCGGGCAAACATGGCATTTTTAAAATGACTTTTCGCATGTGATGAACTACTGGCGATGTATGGTCTATTCTCACCGCAGTACATATCCCTCCCAACTCAGCCATTTATCATTAAAGCGAAAAGAATTAAACACCTGCTGTGCTTTTGAAAAAGAAGAAAAACAAAGATTAAGTTTTCTTTAACAAACACATGAATATTCCTGGCCTACTGTCTTGTTTTGGAGTTACCTCCTATGGACTCAGATGCAACTTTTAACACTGTTAAAAACGGTCTATTTTGTTTACACAATGAACCATTGTGACCAAACGCAATGACGTGTGACGCTATAATTTGGACCAAATGTGTAAAACAAATAAGGCTACCCATACCATTTTCCAGGTTTGCATTTTGTCAAACATTTTTCGAGTTATTTTAAAAAGTATTTAGGGGGAACTTAGAAGTTGTGGACCCTATAGTATCAGATATTGCGCGTTCCCTACTACATTGTATCAATATTTTTACTAAATCGGTTCAAGATATATAAAATAGAATGATTTAAACATATTGTCTTTTGCGTCTTATGAGGTTTTTACTCGTTGTAGTAGGTCTAGTGTCTGTTTTGGAAATGGTACAGATCACCAGTTTTACTTTGACCTTGGACCTGAAATTGGAAAATAACTAAATCTTTTGTACTGTATTTGTGTGGTATTCTCTGGAGTGGAAAATCCAATCAATGACATTTTGCTATACATATATATATTCTGGAAACAGTAAGCCCAAAAAATGAAGGCTTACTGTATGTATGACATTGGCAGCCACACGAGGAAGAAAAGGACCATTAGTTGTGTGTCGTAAAGCAGGTAAGATTTTCATTTTATAATCTAAATTTCAATCTCCAAAATGAGTGATATTAGCAATTATATGGGGCCAATATGAATTATTGAATTGTTAAGAAATAGTGATTCAATATTATTTATTTATTTAAACTTTCTTTAGGCAGGGTAGCCCCTTCAATGACAAAGCACTGATTACCAATGAGGTCCTGCATATACATAACATGATTAAAACACAACATAATTAAAACATAACACAATTAATACAATACAGCAAAATGTGAGATGCAGATTATACAATGATAATATAAATTAAAACTAATTTACATGACATCACCATGTACAGTGATAACAACATGTTACAATATAATATTATTTCAAGACAGGTTTTACAAATGCAGCATTCTTAAGTTGGAAAATACTCATATTATCAAAGTTATTGTAAATACTAACAGGACGATTATTCCAGAGTTTAACTGCTCTCATTTGGAAAGTACGCTTACCAACATTTATTATTCCAAGATGGTTCATATAATAAATTAAAAGTTTGACTTCTGGTACCTTTTGAATGAACAGAGTGGATGAATGTAAACTGAGATGAAAGATACCTTTAAGACATTTAAAGATTAGAGTTAACATGTGATTATTCCATCTATCATTTAGTTTCAAGTATTCATCATCTCATTAATTGAACATCTTGGGTCAGCAGACAAAAACACTATGCAAATGTTGCTATCCGATTCCTTAAACAGCTAAACATTAACTCCAACATACCCCAGCAGTTTCCTGCCAACTATATATCCAATTAATAACTCCAAACTCTCAACTTTGTCTTTTCTGTCATTTCGGTTTGTTTTCTACAGCTACAGGAATGATAACATCATTTTGCCATCAATCATCAATGCTATGATAACCATTTTGATGTCAGATTGACAATATGACTGTTATAACACATAGGAGAGTCTTAGGATCCATTGTTTTCGTCACAGTTTTACTTTACTTTGTGTGGATAAGAAACTCTGGAGTAATACCATTGTCACCTCATCATGTATCGTATTCGGAAACAAAACCAGCGGTAAGGGGCAGTTCAAATGTTTACGCCGGGGTGGGCAATTCGAAATTGTGTTGGGGGTCTTGAGGCGGGAATCTGTTTTTTTTAAATTTTAACTATGAATCCGAACATCATTTTTGAGTGGAAGCTAGGGAACATGAACTTTTGTTGATTATTTTTTTCCATTTCCCCCATTCCCGCTTGGCGTAAATATTAAACGCTCCATAATCGTACAATGTAGGCATTTTTGATAGTACAGTGTGTTTCTCAAGAAATGTTACATTAAATAACTCTGTTCGACGGAAAGAGATATAGAAACCTGTTTTGTATTGGTGGTGTGTGTGCACAGGAAGCACAATGATTTAGGTTTTGGTAGAAAAGTTGTAATAACATTTAATGGACTTTAACAACAACGGCGAATAAACCTGAACTTTGTTTTATATTTTCTCTGTTTATATCTAATCCTGCTTGAATATCATGTTTTTTTCTACTTTATAATTTCATTGAATGTCACAGTCGATTTCTTCTCGAATAGGCGTAACTTTCTAAAAAAGGATTTGTATGTATTTTTTAATAGTTTTCACGAGAAACTATCAAACAACCAGAAATCACATCTGATACCAAACCAAACATCATCTTCATCTTAGCCGATGACTATGGCTATAATGATATAGGTTACCATAGTAAACAATATGGCGGCATAATTAACACTCCTGTATTGGATAAACTAGCCTATGAGGGCGTTATTTTAGAAAATTATTATGTACAACCAATGTGTTCGCCGACTCGAACACAACTCATGTCTGGACAATATCAGGTATGTATATAATATTACTAGGTACCGTTCACAAACACTTGTTAGGGGGTCCTGATGCAAAAAAGGGCCTTAAAGGTTTTGACACTCCTGGGGGGCTCTGAAAAAATGATCACAAATTTTCCTGGGAAAATTTAGTTTATATGCTTTTCTATGGGTTGACACATAATTTTCATGTCAAAAAGGGGGGCTGAATTTTTGAGATCTGAATTTTTGGCATTAGCCCCCCCCCAACAAGTGTTTGTTAACGGTCCCTAAGGTCCCTCTGTAAGTCTCTACAAAGCGATTCCGATGCACCTCGTTTGGAAAGCCATGGACAATCGCCGAATTTTGCAATGCATCGCTCGTCGCTTTTTTATTTTTTTATTAATCAGGCCGATCGCGATTGCAGACATCGTGGTCATTTTTGGACAATACCTACAACGACTACAGAATTTGTTCAGAAGAGCCAATGCTAGTGGTTTAAAAGCAACATGTTGTGTGTAATGGTCATATTACCTTCTTTGGTTACCATACAAAATATAATGATCAAAACTTAGCAGCTGCCACTTGATGTTCGTGGATCATGAGCCACAGCAGCTCTAGATTCTATTGTCTCCCACATATTGCATGCACACACCGCACAACGTCCACAGCAGGGAAATAATTATTTGTTCCTGCAATGAACCACGTGGAGTTGTAATAACAACGTCAAGTACCACTTTACAAGAAAAGGAGTCCTATCTGATTGGCTAGAAACCGATGTAGTACAAACTCAGATGTAGAGATGTATTCAATTCCATTTAAATCAATATTCTATTAAGTATTATTGACGCAGGCCTAATGAAAAAAGTATTTTTAGTGAAAAGTGTTAGCTTTCGTTCGATAAATAAAAAATAATTTGCTTGGATGAAGGGAACACTTGAGGTTTTGAGAAAAACCAATCACAGTGGCATATTCTCACACAGCTCTTTGATGCTATGCACTCAATTGGACATTGTGTGCGCAGGTGTATTGAGGTGGAAACTGTGCAAAGATGGTTTATTTTGTCAGTTTTTGATCCGTGTCTGATGACCGGCGTCAGTATTGTTTTCTCAGTCAGATATTGCCTTGGCAACTTTACTGAGTATCCTAGTAGATGTAGATTTATAAGATAATCATTTTTGTAGCCAAACCTTTCCATATGATACTATAATAGCATTATTTCCACCAGATACATATGGGAAATCAACACAAAACAATAGGACATGCGCAGCCACAGTGTTTTCCATTGGACGAAGTTACGTTACCACAAAAACTTCGGGAAGCAAACTACACGACGCATATGGTAGGGAAATGGCATGCTGGACTTTACAAAGCAGCTTGTTTACCGCACAGACGGGGATTTGAATCTTTCTTTGGTAAAATGAATACATTTACCTTAAATCATGGAATAATATTTGAAGTTGTTGTTGTTTGAAATAGCCTTAGTGAACCTACATACTTTTTATTCGATGTAACATATCTACGTTATTTAATCTATTCCCATTTTATTTCCAGTAATGTTTGACTTCTAACGAATCTTTGTTGATAAAATAAACTCGATAATATATTTCTACCAGATATTCTACGTAACATATTATCCATTTTACGCATTCAAACATTCGTTAGAACTTAAACATTACTGGAGATAGAATGGGACTAGATTTAAGGGTACTTGCCCATCAATTTCATTCAGGGGCGTGTTTGAAAACCGGCACAGCGCATTAGTAAAAAGAATAAAAAATACTAAAATTTTCACCAGGGTTCGAACCACTGTCAATTGCACTATGAATGCTAAAGGTGGCTACCGTGCCACGGTGACTGTGGTTAACATTCGGCGATTTTCAAAGATATACTTATCAACACGTTTCTAGTGTATTGAAAATCAGATTTTGGTAGGAATATAGTCATAGAAAGACATATGACTCTACTTGTCTGTTTGTTTTTCATTTAATACAAATTAATTTTGATGAATTGAACTGGTATGACTCTTAGGACTCGTGATAAACGACGATTAATTTTGTAATAATAAAATGAAAACGCTGGGTCATTAACGACGTCATTTGTAATTCATGTCAAAACCTGGGGAGGACCACATACATCCGTGTATACGTGCGCAATCGATACTCAATGATCCAGACAATACCGTTTGAATATACCGCCCTTATGTATGCACCTGCTTGACACATCTTGTCACTTGCGGGAAGATATACTATAGGCCTACCCTAATAGCTTACAATAGATACCCCACCGTAAATAGCTCTCTTCATTACCTCGTTGTGCCAGTATATACGCGTAGTGTAAGCACTTTTGAACCATATTTTGTTCAAAAATGATAGGAAGGGACTGTTTTCAGCTAGAAAAGTGACCTTTGGTACAGCGTGTGGTCTTTCTGTTTATTTCAATTGAAAACGCGCACGCGTCATACCATGGTCATGCGTGTCCATATTTTGCAACTTTGTAGTATTTTTGTAAGAGTTTCCGTCGATATCTTTTTGTAAAGACTCCCAAAATTTAATACGTGAAAACACGAACATTTAGAATCTCCCAATGTGAAGACATTTGTCCAGTGGTGTAGCCAGCACTTTTTCAGAGGGGGGGGGGGGGGGAAAAGCGGGGGCAAGACACATTTTAAGGGGGGCACCTTTTGGCAACAAAATCACAGGGGGCAGCTGCCCCCCCCCCAAGGCTACGCCACTGCGATTGTCTGACAAGTTCGTAATAATTGTTAGCATTGTAGCACATCTACCGATCCTTTGGTGGTCTTGGTATGGCGATGGCCATGGTTTACGTGGGTATTAAATTAAGTGCCTTTTATGAAATAGCCTAATAGCTGCTAACTATTCAGAAGAAACTATCTTTCTTTATTCACTACTTCATCTGTGCATTTTTTATGATAATATTCATACCACTCTCCAGGTTTCTTGGTTGGAAACAGTGATCATTTTTCCCATTCAGCGGGCTGTAGTTGTGAAAATCGCTGTACGGGCATTGGATATGACTTGCACGAAAACGACATGATAGCAGACCCAAAGAAATGGAAGGGACGATACTCGACCACAATACTCACTGATCGTGCAATAAGCATCATCAAAGAACAGAATGAGGTATGATATCCATACACCCCCGTTATATGAAAGACATGACCTTAAGGGATCTGGAATGAGCGTTTTAAGCGTGTCGAGAGTATTTTTTGTGGGACATGAGAGCACATCAGACATATCGAATTGCAGTCTGAATACGCAGAATGTCTTTCTGATATCAAATAATTTTCATTTTTTGAAATTCACGATATAATGAATGGGATGAAAAGCCGACGATTAATTGAAAATTTTGACCTTTCGTATTGAAGATATGGATTTTTTCCCCAAAACACCAACAAAAATGAGGTCTTTTTGGGAAAAAAAATCCATATTTTCAATATGAAAGGTAAACATTTTCAATTGATCGTCGGCTTTTCCTCCCAGCTACATACACTTTAAGAATATATCATTAGATTTATAAAATTTACTTCGAGGAATTACTTGATATCAGAAGGACATTCTTCGTATTCAGAATGCAATTCGATATGTCTGATGCGCTCTAATGTCCCACAATAAATACTGTCCAAACGTTCATACCCCACCCCTTAATCTCACATTCTTTGTAAAAACATTGTTTGTCATGTGGAATATGTCTCAATACGCTGGCGAAGTGACGAAAATAATCGGATTAAGGTATGATACCTATAATTAAGGGATTTTTTTACATTGTGCATTATTTGAAATTTTAATGGTTGCATTAAATTTATCATGAAAATCTATAAAATAAGTATGTAATTAAATTGTTTCAACAATTTAATAACATACTTAATTAATATAATTAATTATACGCATACATAATGAGTAGGATAATGAGATCACTAGAATCAGGACCGGATTTACCATAGGGCCAAATGCCCCTCCCCCCAATTTTAGACGCCTCATGCGCTGATGGTGCGCAGTGATTAGCACTCCGAATACAGATCATCGATTGGTATTTGAATCCGTGGAAAAGTTTGAAAATGTCCAAATTCAAAAAGTATGTGAGCTGATCTATTTCTTTGTTCAGGATATACAGGTGTAAACATAACTGGTACTAGTACCATAATTCTTTTGTGGTCTGTATACTTAAGAAATAAAGGGTAATGCATGATCCTTTACACGAAAATAATGTGTCCGAGGCAGTAGAAAACATAAATAATGGGTGAGGCGCAGCCGAACCCATTATTTAAACGTTTTTACTGCCGAGGACACATTATTTGCGTGTAAAGGATAATGCTGCACCCTTTATTTCTATTCTATTACCACAAAATAGTTTGATTTAAAGAGAAAATATCAAATTTTTTGCCCAAATATTTCAAGTTGTTTACCTCAAGGTGGAGCGCATACGCGTAGCCAAAGCGTATGCACATTCCAATAACACAACCTAACATTCCATTCTCCCCTATAAGCAGGTATGCACATACAATAACACACCCCTGACATTCCATTCTCCCCTACATAAGCAGGTGTGCTCTGCGCTCTGCTGTGCGCTGTGATGATAGAAGAACATAAAGTTCGTTGCCCTTGACACTTTATCGCTAATTAATGGTCTGTCACGTGACGCGTTTCAACAAATCACAGTGCGCGATTTTGAATAATGGGTCGTGGGGGTAATAGAATCCAATATAATCTATACATTACATGATCTTTTCCATTGGGAGCATTGAATCTGGCTTCGCACATGTATGCATGATGACAATGATCCCTTAAATTCTTGAAGTGGCAAAAAATCATATATAGACCAGGTTAAAACTGAGCTAAGTACCACTTGGAGAACAAGAAATTCTTATATGGTTTATCTGGACCAGTTTTGCATGGGGAACAAGAATTTGTTGGGTAAAAAGCCCGTAACCTGAGAACTTTTCCGTGAGGGCGCTTTTTTCAAAATGGCCGCCAAAATCCAATATATATGGTTAAATTAGTCACTTTAGGGCATATTTAACCAGATTTTGGATTTTTATTGATAGCAATAATGTACTACTAAGTCAGGTTATTAATATGAAGGCAACAGGAGGTCCCAGCTGAGGGCGCTTTTTTTTCAAAATGGCCGCCAAAATCAATGAAAAGCATATATATTGTTAAATTAGTCATTCAAAAGTGGTATACTTCATCAGATTTTGGATGTTGTTATTGATAGCGGTAAAGCATTACTAGGTTAGATTATTAATGTGAAGGTAATAGGATGTCACAGGCGAGGGTGCTTTTTTCAAAATGGCCGACAAAATTGAAGGAAAGTATGATATCAACGAAAAAGCGTCAGGAAATGTTACTTAAATAGAAAAAAGTAATAGTTGTCTTTGACTTTTTGAACTTATAATGAAGTACTTCAGGGTGGTAAAAGTAGATTCTGATTTAAAATGGCGGCTATGACGACTACCAGAATTGCCTTTATGTATTAAAGAAGACCCCAAAAGCAACTTGTGTTGCTTACCGTGTTATAAAGTGTCCGTTTGTGCATGGATTCAATGATGCATTTCTCTTTGTTTTAATCCTCAGGATCACTCAAATCGCTATTTTCTTAAAATTCTTCATAGTTATTCTCTACCAATAGTTCTTGGACGTCCTCAGGCATTACCATTTCAACCCATTTAGGTTCCATGTTTTCGTTCCACCCATTGTCAACAATGTTTCCACCATCGTATACAGCGACATCTGCTGCTCTCCACTCTCTTGCAATGCAGTTTGCGCTAAGGATAAGAAGCGCCAGCGCCTGCTTACATGGTGGTAGTAAGGATATATCTGCAATCTTTTTATCTTGCCCAACTAATTGTCACCATTTATGATATTGCCAGAAGCTTGGACGAAAGAGGGCAGACAGACCTTATCTTGTTTGATTTTGAAAAAGCATTTGATAAGTTGTCCCATCATCGTTTCCTGATGAAAGCAGAGCATTATGGTATCAGAGGAACACACTTGGAGTGGATTTCGGACTTTTTCACAAATAGAACCCAACAAGTAGTGGTTGATGGTCAGTTCAACACTGAAGTGGAAGTGACTTCTGGTGTACCTAAGGCAGCCGGGCCGTTGTTGTTTGTCATATTTATTAATGACCTACTAGCCTGCATCAAGAACTCCTCGGTTCGACTCTTTGACTGCATCTTGTATAAACTAATTATATCACATGAGGACAGTCTGCGACTGCAAGTAAAAGACTTAGATAATCTGCATGAGTGGGAACAACAGTGGATGATGAAATTCCATCCATCAAAATGTCAAGTCATCCATATCACAAATAGGAGAAATCCCCTCTAGAGCTCATACCCTATTCATGGCCACACACTTGAAGAAGTTGATTCTGCCAGGTATCTGGGCATCCACATTGACTCCAAAATCAGTTTCAACAACCACGTCGACAGCATCATTAAGAAAGCCAACCCCACCCGTGCATTTCGCAGTCGTAATTTCAGTCACTGCACACGCAAGACCAAAGAAGCAACATGCACCACTTATGTCAGGCCTATTATAGTTGAATATGCATCACCTGTCTGGGATCCCCATGCCCAAAAGAACATAAAAGACATGACCAAGTCCAGCGCAGGTGTGCTCGCTATGTCACCAGTGACTATGACAGGAGGAGCAATGTGTCTGCTATTCTACAAAACCTCCAGTGGCAATCTCTATAAGCCAGACGGAACAGAGCCGGGTACTCGCATCAGATAGGCCTATAACCTTGTGGACATCCAGTGGAAATAGTGCCTTACCCAATCTGTGACAAACACCAGAGGCCATGATTCCAGATTCCAGCTTCAGCACTGCAACACTCAGGTCTACCTGCACTCTTTCTTCCAGAGAACAGCCAAGGACTGGAACCTTTTTCAGACAGATCCATCTCGCCGTCCCTCAATGCTGTCAAATCTGCATTGGGGCTCCGAAGCACTAATATTCCTCCACCGAGAGCTGCTTTTTATCGCACATCGCACTGTACATATTTTGCACTGCTGTTTTTGAAGCTGCATTCGTGATCCTTTGTACATGTGCAACTTGAAGTGTGCCTGTCATCATGCATTTGATGTTACACTTCCCGTGTAAGAAGAAAAAGAAGATATCTTTGATCGAAAGTTTTCAAAAGAGAAAAGGATTGCAGATATATCCTTACTACCACCATGTAAGCAGGCGCCGATGCTTCATATATCCTTAGTGCAAATTTCATTGCAAGAGAGTGGAGAGCAGCAGATGTCACTGTATACGATGGTGGAAACAACGTTCAAGAACTATTGGTAGAGAATGATTATGAAGATTGTTCAGAAAATAGCGATTTGAGTGATCCTGAGAATTAAAACAATGCATCAGTGAAACCATGCACACACGGAAAAACACTTTTGCATCATTCTAGTTTACATGTTGAGGTCTTCTTTAATACATAAAGGCAATTCTGGTAGTCATCATTGCCGCCATTTTAAATCAGAATCTACCTTTACCACCCTGAAGTACTTCAGTGTAAGTTCAAAAAGTCAAAGACAACTATTACATTTTTTCTACATAAGTAACATTGCTGACGCTTTTTTGTTGATATCATACTTTCCTTCAATTTTGTCAGCCATTTTGAAAAAAAAAATCACCCTCGCCTGTGACATCCTATTACCTTCGTATTAATAATCTGACCTAGTAATGCCTTACCGCTATCAATAACAACATCCAAAATATAATGAAGTATACAACTTAAGTAACAATATATATGCTTTGCATTGATTTTGGCGGCCATTTTGAAAAAAGCGCCCTCCGCTGTGACCTCCTGTTACCTTGATATTAATAACCTGACTTAGTAGTACATTATTGCTATCAATAAAAATCCAAAATCTGGTTAAATATGCCCTAAAGTGACTAATTTAACCATATATATTGGATTTTGGCGGCCATTTTGAAAAAGCGCCCTCACGGAAAAGTTCTCAGGTTACAGGCTTTTTACCCAAGAAATTCTTGTTCCCCATGCAAAACTGCTCCAGATAAACTATATGAGAATTTCTTGTTCTCCAAGTGGTACTTAGCTCAGTTTTAACCTGGTCTAATAGGCCTATGTGACACTTTCTGAAATATTTGGAATAATCTCGTTTTCCTCATTTTTCAGCCTTTATTTCTCTATGTCTCATATCAAGCAGTACACGTACCTCTACAACCACCGAAAGACCCAGCCTACAAATATATGAATATATCTAATAGTAATCGCAGGAATTATGCGGGTATAGTGTCTTATATGGATTACTCGATTGGTCGGATAGTTGACGCGTTGAAGCAAACTAACAAATGGAACAACTCGGTGTTAGTTTTTCAACTGGTAAGATAATGTAAACACCCCTCCCTCCCACACACCCCATCCCTCATCATTTCCACAATCACTTAGCCACGGAAATATCTGCAAACACAGCTGTATCATGTTATACTGCTATACAATTTGCGATATCATTAAAGAATATGGCGTGTGAGGTGTGAGCAATGGGAGAGAGTGTCAGTTTTTTACTAAAACGTCTGAAATGTACAATTACAATACCAGAAGGCGGCTTTTTAATTTTCATGTGCCTAAAATTAAAAGTTCAGCTGACGCTACTTTCTATAACAGTGCAATACGGGATTGGAACATACTTCCAAATGATATCAAATACATCCCCAATCTTAATCAATTCAAGAGTGCAATAGCAACTTTAACCTATAACCCTAACCAAAAACCTAACCATAACTTCAATTCTAACACTTAACTTAACCCTAACCCTAACCTAACCCTAACCCTAACCTAACTCTAACGCTAACCGTAACCTTACCCATATGCAATTACCAGTCAACTCTGTTACGTACGGTGTACCATCTACGCCAATTTCCTTTTTAATTTCCCCTTTTTTAATTTCCCTTTTTTTAATTTCCTTTTTTTTTTTTTAATTTCACTTTTTTTTTTAATTCCTCTTTTTTTTTTTGATTTCCTTTTTTTTGAATTTCCTTTTTTTTTTTTAATTTCCTTTTTTTTTTAATTTCCTTTTTTTTTTTTATTTCCCCTTTTTTTTTTATTTCCTTTTTTTTTTTTAATTTCCCTTTTCTTTTTAATTTCCCTTTTTTTTTGAATTTCCTTTTTTTTTTGAATTTCCCTGTTTTTTTTGAATTTCCCCTTTTTTTTTTTAATTTCCCCTTTTTTTTTTGAATTTCACCTTTTTTTTTAAATTTCCCCAAGTAAAATAAAGTTTGGCAGAGGCGGGGTTCGAACTCACGGCGCAGGGCTTTGGATACTCTGTGGGCCTAGCGCCTTAGACCAGTCGGCCACTTGTCATATTGTTACGTTTCGAAAATAATTGAACATATGGTCGCAACTTCAACATAGGCCTACCACGTGACAAGCAAAGGCAGAAAATGCGGGAGAAAATGTACCATATTTTGGAATTTTATTTGTTAAAAACATTAATGTGTATTAATAGCGCTCAATTGTTGAGGAATCCGACATGATAAATGGGCAATTATTATACATGCATTATCGATTTGAACTCGCTAGGCCGTATGGCCGCACCGGCTGCACGTGCTATAATACTCCTATATACCGGGCCGGGATACCGGGTATATACATGTGGTTCACATTATAGAACCTGCCATTTTTCGTGCATACACGGTCTGGATTTTCGCAATTTATAGGATAATTACACATAGGTCCCCCAAAGTTTCTTCCAGTTATTGAAGTGCTTATATAATGACATGATGTTGCATTAAATAATATAAGCCTACGTATACTTTACTTTTACCTTTACTGTCACTATTATAATTATATAAACTTTTTCATAACCATTTTATACTAGTATTTTGATGTAATAAATATCAGTATAATTTCGAGTTCAACTGAATGCTTTCATCATGATTAATAACATGTTTTATTTATCAAAAATCGACTATGGCATAGTCTAGGACCTACGTAAAAAGGGGTACAATTTTCATAAAATTTTTACCATCAATAGAGTGTTAATTTTGACTAAATTCAGAAAATATTTTGGCGTATATAAACAGGGCTGTGACTTTTTGGAATTGCTTGGCGTGAGACAGATGCGTACCGGATTTGCTGACTCAATGTTCATTTTGAACAATGATTATTTGAGCCACGGCGCTTGAGAATTTGAAAAGCGGGGTGGGGGGGGGGGGTTGGTAGAAACAACAAATTATTCATGACGATGCGTGAGATTTTACTCATTTTCCAGCTTTTTGCGTGAGATTTACTACTAGGCGTGAGATTATACTATCTTGGCGTGAGACCGTGAGAAAGTGACCCAATGCGTGAGACTCACGGCCAATGCGTGAGAGTTGACAGCCCTGATATAAAATTGAAATAAAATTCTCTGCCTTGATTTATTTGTTTGTTTATGTATTTATTTAACAATTACCGGTAGGCCTAATTGATTATTTGCTTATTTATGTGTTTATTTATCAATCAATGAATTCTTTTATTTATTTATTTATTGATCAATTAATGATTTATTTTATTTATATTTATTTCTTTATTTAATCGTTTTCATTTAATAAATTAATTGATAACAACCGTATTCATTCCAATAAGCGCCCATGCCCCAATATAAAGCGCCCACCCAGGGAAGCTTAGGGATTAAGTTTAAAATGTAGCTCCTGGATGACCTTTGACCTCGGATGACCTCGATTTTAAGTTTTACGTGTTCCCCTCATATCAAGGATTCCACCCACCAAGTTTGAGCCCGATCGGACAAAGTTTGAAATTTGACCCCTCCATAATGACCTTTGACCTCGCTTGACCTCAATTTTATTTCGGGAATATATTCCCCTCGTATCAAGGATTCCACCCACCAAATTTGAGCCCGATCGGACAAAGTTTGAAATTTGACCCCTCCGTAATGACCTTTGACCTTGGTTGACCTCGATTTTATTTCGCGCATTATATCCCCTTGTATCAAGGATGCCACCCACCAAATTTGGGCCCGATCGGACAAAGTTTAATTTTTGATGAATATGCATTTTTTTTGCGAAATAATTTCCCCTTTTTTTTTTAATTTCCCCGATATTTTTTTTTATGTGCGTATAATGTTGCAGCTAGTGGATTCAGTTTAGTATACCGCGGGGAGCATTAGCTTTAGTCAAGGCTTCGTCCGTACTTTATCTTTTGAACACAGCTATCCAATTGAACATGGATAGCGCTCGCATAGCTTTCTATTTTTTATATCTTGGCCCCGGGATCTTGGCCTATAGTGAAGACAAAAATTAAATCCAAACCTAGTAAAACAATCCGAATCCAATAGATATAGAGTGATCACGAGGCTTATATTAAAGAAGGCCTAATTTGAATTAGATTACATTACAATAATAATTATTAATAATATATTAAATATTTTAATAGACCCTTCCACTGTATAAGTAGCTAATATATAATTATTCGGCATATAGCTAAAGCCACGATTTCTCCGTGTTCATGGTGTTACAAAATTTAAAATCCGTGTTATTCCGTGATTTTCCGTGTCCACTATAAAGCACTAGGCCTATGGGCAGCCTTGCATCGTAGGCCTAAAATTAATGCTATTGTTTAATGGTTGATTACTGCTAAATAATCACTTTTCTTTGTTTTATTTTGCAAATCAACACAAAAGTTAGACATTTTATACAGTTTTTCACTATTTGGTGGCATTTTCAAATTTCCTGAGCAAACCCCGACATAAGATGAGTTTTTAACATCTTTTTAAACATAGTTACATTTTTAGCAGTTCTAAAATATATAGGCAGTTCATTCCATAGACGTGGAGCTGTAATTTCAAATGACTCACGTGCTGTTATTTTGTTTCTTGAAGAAGTTGCATGTTTCCAGATCGAAGAGTACGAGTGGGAACATAATTTGAAAGAAGTTCAGATAAATCATGAGCAATATCATTATTACATTTATATACAATCAACATAAGTTATAACAACAATTCATTGGACGACAGGAAGCCAATGCAGTTCCTTACCAGTGTGTTATTAGTTTGTGAGAAAAATGCAAAAATAGTCACATAATAGCAAGGGGGTGACACTAAATTCACGGTTGTTCTATTAGCAACGCAAAACCTATGAAAAATTCCGCTGGTTTACTAGCTAGAAAGTGAGGCCAGTTATCGATCCGTTATGAATAATTCATGTTCGACCCCTTGGATCATGTTAATTGCTATTGGCAAATAACAACGTTGTTAGTTTTGCGAACTTTGCCTGTTCAATGAGAGTATAGCGCGCCCTCAATACATCTGGGCGCAAACCAGGCGAAAACGATCCAGTTTAATGAAATGGCGGACGGATATTCCCATCAGGCACCAGTGATATGTTTGTTTCAAAGAAAGTCTACTAATTTGATATGAAATGACATTTTGCAATAGCAAAGTCAAAATTAGGACTTGAGGTCAATAACATGAAGGAAATACGTGACAGAGGCAAGGTGTGAAACACAAGTAGTATTTGAAGTTAAAATAACCTTTGATACCCGACCTGACCTTCCATAGCTTTCCATCATGGCGCCTTATTCGTCTTTATGTATTTCTATATGCTCTCAAGTAAAATAAAATACCAATATGCACTAAGCAGACAGAATGTTACTTGGCTCCCAGCATGAATTATTGATTTTATACGGAGGTAAAGAAATACACAGTTGCCTGCAAGCCGTGCACCATACTCCAAATACTTCGGTAAATCTGAATAATGGTCACATGTAGACATATCATGTGTTCGGGAAATCACGTGGCAACATTTTAAGATTTCAGACTTGTTTACTAGTTAAATTGTCATTTGTACTGTTGATTATTTATCTTTGTTAATTAATATATCTTTTAAATGCTGATAAATCGTGGTTGGCTGCCCATATTATATGTTAAATTCAATGTTTTATGAATATAATTCTACCACGCAGAGGGGGTCACACAGCATAATTTCACACTACACGATTTAGCTAGATTTGGAGCTCTGCACTTCAAATTCACGTCAATTTCAAAGTTTATACACTTAATATATTTAATATAATACTTATTTTTTTGTTATAACAAACTGGAACACGAAATGTACTAGCTTATTACCTATACAGAAAGGGGATTTATACACATTCACTCAGCAATTTGACATGCCTGGCGCATCAAGACATTCTCTGTCTGGATAACATGACTGTCGCCCTCAATACGTCTGGGCGCAAATTTAAATAACAATACGCTATTTACATATGAATGCGGCTTCATGCTAATGTCTAGTGCCGCTTCCAGGCCTATTCCGTGATAATAGTCATAAAATAGCTCTATTAAATAGTACGAAAACGTTCTAATATGCCGTCCCTTTACATGGCAATTTTAATGGCAATTTTAAAACATTTGTCATGTGCAAAGCAGGGGGGCGAAGATTTTTTTGGCAGGCCCAGAAGGGAAGCAAGCAATTTTTTTGGCACGCCTTGGGAAAATTACACCCCCCCCCCTCACGGACCGGGATAAAACCACTGCGAGTTATATACTAGTATTCTTATGGTTTTCCCGTGACTTGACATAAGTCTACGGCCCTAGCACACAGGCTATACAGGGACGTGCCACTACCTTAGTGGCGCTTCCTGGGCTATATCAGTGGTGTAATACACC
The DNA here is from genome assembly GCF_039555335.1 of Amphiura filiformis. Classification (NCBI taxonomy): domain Eukaryota; kingdom Metazoa; phylum Echinodermata; class Ophiuroidea; order Amphilepidida; family Amphiuridae; genus Amphiura; species Amphiura filiformis. The sequence goes on along the minus strand of NW_027305566.1, from coordinate 164,222 downwards.
ACTGATATAGTCCAGGGAAGCTTCACAAGTAAAGACTACAGTGCGTAAAGACCAGCATACGCAGTAGGAAGCGAGCAAATTCTCGGACAACTACCAGTATCAGTATGTGCCTCGGCCAAGATTCTGCTATGTGAGAAAATAAAAGGGGGATTAAAAAAAAAAGGGGGAAATTAAAAAAAAGGGGAAATTAAAAAAAAAGTGGAAATTAAAAAAAGGAAATTAAAAAAAAGTGGAAATAAAAAAAAGTGGAAATTAAAAAAAAGGGGGAAATTAAAAAAAAAAAGGGAAATAAAAAAAAAGGGGAAAATAAAAAAAAAGAGGAAATTAAAAAAAAGGGGAAATTAAAAAAAAAAGGGGGAATTAAAAAAAGGGAAATTAAAAAAAAGGGGGAATTAAAAAGGAAATTGGCGGAGATGGTACACCGTAGTTACGAGTCGTATTGCATGACTCAAGGCCAAAATCACCTTTTATCCATTTACACGAATGCACAACACAAAATACACTGTTTGATTAAGCAAACAAAATCTAAGTCTTTAATTGAAATGTCCGAGTCCGGGCCGAGTCGAGTCTTTTTGTGTCCGAGTCCGAGCCAAGTCCGAGTCCAACAAAAAGTGGACTCGAGTCCGGACTCGAGTCCGAGTCCGGACTCGAACGATACACCTCTGATATCCTGTTGTTTACTTGTCCTGTCGAAAATCAGCGAAGTCCACTTGCATTTATATATCCTTGCGTATAAAATCCACGGAAATGATGCTGCTTTAATCGCCAAATATTTATCTCCTTGCGCAGTTCTCCAAACATCAATTCAAGAGTGCAATAAGGAATTATCTCAGTAATGTATGCTGTCCAATTTGTGCTTATTTTCTTCTTTCGTTGTTTATTCTCTGCCTTTTCTGCCAGAATCTTCTTATTAAGGACCCCATTGGAAATAAGCCTGAAACATTGGCTTTATGGGTTATCCTGGTTCCTAGTGTATTTTATTTTCACGTTATCTTGTTCCTTTTCTTTATCTACAGCCTGTCTCAAAAAAAATTGTGCAAGTGAAAAGCGTCGAATTGCCCCTCTGTGGCAATTAGAAAATAACGTTGTGACATAATGCTTACATCAACGTCAAGGGCATAGCCTTAGCTCTCAAATGCCGTTTAGTCTGTTCAATTTGCTTGTTTTAATCTCGCGATATGCTTACTTAACAACGAAAGGGTAAAATCACAATTGTGCCACTTTTACTAGGGAAGAGGGCTGTACATGTAAAGCAATGATAGCATCAAGTTTATCAAGAGTTCCTTCGTGAAATTAAACGAATGCATCAATTACACAAAAATACAAATATTGTTTTTAATGTTTTATCATGATAATGGTATAATGATTCTCTTTTTCCACTTACGACAAACTAAACGATCAATAAATATTTCACATTCTCCTGTAAAATTAAATATATGTGCATGTCAATAATTTTACCATCATGGTAAATACTGTTCTCTTTGTCATTCAAGACATGTTAAAAGACAAACAAATATTGCACACTTATAGGTTAATGAACTTTGACAAGTTCATGAAATTTGACAAATTAATGAAATTAGACAAAATAATGCAAGCGCGCTGGTGTTGATGCGTCTAATGCACGAGCCCCGAAGGGGAGTGCATTAGACGTATCAACATCAGCTATCATTGATTTACATGTAAAGCCCTATTCCCTAGTAAAGGCTGGAAAAAGTGGCACAATTGTGCTTTTACCCTTTCGTTGTTAACTAAACATATCTCGAGATTAAAAAGAGCAAATTGAACAGAACAAACGGTATTTGAGAGCTAAGACTATGCCCTTGACGTTGATGAAAGTATCATGTCACAACGGTATTTTCTAATTGCCAGAGAGGGCGCTTTTCATTTGCACAATTTTTTTTTAGACAGGCTGTAGTGTTATAATAATGTATTTTTAACATGTTATAATATATGTATTTCCTATTTTTACAATGCAACCAAATTAAATCAATCAATCAATCAAGCAATCAAGAGAGAAAGACGAGAGGGGTAGGGTCTTAGATTATTAATACACAGATTGGAATATTCCATGCCTGTGCCCTCTAAGCGTACTCGAATTCAGCGGACGCCGGTACAGCATACAGACCGGGCGACATCGCTTATCTTACGCGAGAAGTTTATTTTGTGTACGCTCGCGCTGTTTGCGCTATTTTGACTTAGCGTCGATCCCCTGAGGCAACATGCCATGTTTCCGCGGTATGGGTAGGGTAATGGTGTTAAGATGCCCTTCAAACCATCCCTAGTTGTCTCCAAACTATGTGTATTGTGTAGTGAGTTTATGTTTTAACAGATAACGGCGGATTTACGGATGACCAATCTGGCAACAACTGGCCGCTTCGTGGTAAGAAGGCTACACTCTGGGAAGGCGGAGTTCGTGGCATTGGGTTCGTTAATAGTCCATTAATACCACCACATTCCAGGGGACGTGTTAGTCATGACCTGATACATGTCACGGACTGGTTTCCGACATTTGTCCAAGGACTCGCTGGAGGGTCCTTAAATGGAACGAAACCTCTTGATGGATTTAATGTGTGGGAAACTATAAGGTAAGCAAGCTTATAGCTCAGACAATCTTGCAAATAGCAGGCCTGGTGTATCTGATGTGCTCTCAGGTCCCACAAAAGTACTATGTACAAGTCGCTATTCGAGCCCTTAAGCGACACATCTAGACAAGAGTAGTTCGCTGATGTTTGCACGCTTGATAAATTATGAACATACAGAGAGAGAATTTAAATCTCTTCTTGATCCTGAAAGATACTTGTTTTCTGTTGAAATTTCAACTCATATAAAAGTCCTTAGCTGGTTGAGGTGTTCGAGTCATTCACTATTTATTGAGGCTGGCAAAATTCAGAATATTGATAGATAAAGTCGCACTTGTGTCATTGGCAAAACGGGCAAAACCTAAGGCGATTTTCATTTTGTTGTCATCTGCAATTTTTTTCACCAGTTTGCGTTCAAGATACCTGCCAGTATGGGTTTTTAAAACTCGTCCAACTCGGCAAAAGTTTTATTCTATAATAAAAACGGAAGACTCAAACACTTTGAAACTCCAATTCTAACACTTAACTTAACCCTAACCCTAATGCTGACATAACCCTAACGCTAACCGCAACCTTATCTATATGCAATTATCAGTTACGAGTCGTACTGACTCAAGGCCAAAATCACCTTTTATCCATTCACACGAATGCATAACACAAAATACACTGTTTGATTAAGCTAACAGAATCTAAGTCTTTAATTGAAAGTAAGATATGATTGGTCTAATATATGACAACAAAGGCACACAAAATAATCAAACAATCACAATAATATTTTAACTACTCAGTACTTAACCAGCAGTGTTCTTCTTGATGACTATCTTGTTCATTTACAATGTTCCCGAAGGCTGATATATATCCTGTTGTTCACTTGTCCTGCGAAAAATCAGCGAAGTTCACTTGCATTTATACAGGGTGAGTAAAAAAAAGTGCAATAGAGCAAAGAATCGGTATTTGTGTAAGAACCACGTTGAACTTTCCAATTATTGAAATTTTCTATAAATACCACACTCAATAGTCACCTGTTGTGAAAAAATGAAGTCAATCACATCTACCGTTTAATTTTTATGAGTCCTTTTGCTACGATACCCAATTTCATTATTTGTCCACGAGGTACCATGTATTTTGAATGAGAGCACACAATGCACGATAAAGGCACCAGCCCTGAAACTGACTTTGCCTTAACCCTAACCGCCTAAGGGCTTTTTGGCGACGGAAGGAAAGAAGGAAAGAATAAAGAGAGAAAAGAAGGAAAGAAGTTGTTTGCTCTGGGTGGGATTCGAACCTGAGACCCCTCGCATGCCAAGCACTTGGTCGGGAAACCGTGCCTATATATCACTTAGGGCGATTGCGTCATCACACCACGTGGGATGCATGCACGAACAGCGCATATATCAAGTAGTATTTTGTAGCATTCAGGAGCGTTAGGGTTAATAAGGTTGATTTTTGCGTTATTTCAATTTCTTTTTTCTGTTCAAACAAACTTTCTAACATTACTTATAAGTCCTTCATACCTCACTCGACTCCAACTCCAGTTTTTTTAAATCCCAATATGTCCAACTACTGGATGTTTTATAATTCACTCCACTCCAATTTGCGCGCATTTCATTTCGACATTTGAAAAAATCCGCCTACAAATGTGTATGTTTTTGATAGAGAATAAACATCTTTAAAGTAAAGGTAAAATGAAAATATCACCAAATAATGTTTCTTTTCCTTAAACAAGACCAAGGACAATAACAAATTTGGGTGCTCCATTTTATTTCAATGCCAATGAGGCTAAGAAAATAGCAGTTGTTCCAAATCTACCTTACACAGAGTGGGCTGACATTCAAATTTTAGACGTTTCTTGGACAAACATTAAAATTGGGTATAGCTATAAAATGGGTCATAAAAACAAAACGGTAAATGCTAATTCCTTGGTTTTTTCAAGAAAGGTCACTAATGGATATATCATTTATAAAATGTTTTAAAACCTGAAAGGTTCAAATCGGGTCTTAAATAAAAATGGATTATTTTCTCTATTGCACTTTTTTTTACTCACCCTGTATATCCTTGCGTATAAAATCCTTACACGGAAATGATGCTGCTTTAATCTCCAAATATTTATCTCCTTGCGCAGTTCTCCAAACACTAACTCCTTGCGCCGTTATCCTAACCCTTAACTCCTTGCGCAGATTTCCAAACACTTAACTCCTCCAGGAAACAGGTATCTTTAACACTGCTTCACTTTGAATTTGTTTCAAAGATATAATTTTTGTATTTTATGATTCTTAAATTTTACATTTAATTGTGAACATCACAATAAGGTTGTGATAACAAAACAATTGTGTTTGATCTAGTGTTGAAAACCTAATTTTGGTATTTGGATAATCCTGCAATTAACTTTGTGTATTATAATAATTTATCCTAATATTCCAAGCATACCAAAAAGGGTTAAATTTTGATTCAAATATTTATTATTTGAGTGTATTACTTGATAACATATTACGTGCAAGGTTGAAGATTAATTTTGTGTATTTAATGATTGATTTCTTTTGTTGAAACTTTTGTTTATTTAATGTGAACTAGTGTCGAAAGCTCGCATTACTAGTTAGCATTAATAGTTTAAAACTTCATACAAAATTGGTACATGTTTTGAACATTTGTGGTTATTAAACATGTGATGTATTATTGACAATTCATGTTCTTGAACATTTGAGATTATTAAACATGTGATGTATTATTAGCAATTTGTACAGCAATTGAGCAATTGAATAATATATTGAGTTTAAAGATATAATCTTATTTTATTGGATATTGAGTACTATTTGGGAGATTGAAATGAATATGAAATATGAATATGAATATGGAATGTAAATATTAAATTATTGTTTGAATATATTTCATCATAGTATAGTGTGTATCATTTTGTGTCTAGTATTCTACTGTTTCAATATATTGTGTTCTGAAGAACACTCTTAGTCACTTGTGCACCCCGTGTATGTGACATTTTGGCAGGAGAACTTTAATCCTTTGATGAGGAGGAGCACTTTCGTAAACTAATAAATCTCCTTCGTTGCTGTATTAAAAATAACACATTATTGGCTATGTAAATTGATTTAAAATGTACTCCCTTTTGAAGCACAATGACGACCAACACATTGAGAGATTATACTCTCTTCATATTCTGTAAGGTGCCAGTTCTCACATTTTTTACCAGTACTCATGCAAAAACCCATCATCTATTAATAAACCATTACTTCATTCATATCTTCACAACAGATGAAGCAATCTTGGTATTTCCCAAGATTAATTATACACATTAACCTTTCACATTACATCACTTCATGGGGGTTTTCCTAATGTGCAATACACTAAACTGAGGATTTCCAAGTTACAAAAAAAAATTTGACTTGTTTACAGTAACTTGGGGGAAATCCCAAAATGGCGTTACACACCAACTGTTGCAAGTGCAAGGGGGTTTCCCATATCATGAAATACGTTCAGCTTGTAAACAAAGCTAAATAATTGAATATATGAATACAAAAGTCCATACTTTGGCCAAATTGAGTTAAGCATGGGAAATTGTTGCTATACATAGGCCTGTCATATGCATGAAAGAACAACTCAAATTCATTCTCTGTGTCTATTGGGCATGAGAAAAATAGCATGTATGAAAGAATCACCCAATTCCATGATTTGAGTCTTGTAACACATTGATTGAAATCCAGTATGTATAAAAGTCCACTTGTAACACATTCATTGCTAGAGAATGACTTTTGAACAAAAATGGGTTTAATAAAGGAAAGTGTGTGGTTTATATTACATGGCAGAATGCTTATCAACATTATACATACCTGTGTGCTTTATTTTGTATTATCTTACTAGTGGTAATCTCATTCTAACATTGTTGTCTTTGTATATGATTCAAAAACCACCTAAGTCCAAAATTTAAAATGAACCCCACGAAGTCCCTGAAATGCCAATCGTCATACCTAATACAGGTTAATCCACTCATTTGCACCTAAAACTTACCATATTGACCAGGTAAATCTAACTGAAGGAATTAAAATGATACACGGGTTTTTCTCTCAAAATAACTTCGCATGGACTTAGGTGGCTTTTGTATTCATGTATTCAATTCAATTAATTACTCAGGGTCACATCACACCTCCCAAATATGTACTAACCGTTTCTGGAGAATGTCGTCTTACAATACACGTGGAATGTGCCACATCAGGGTTGGCAATTTTATATTTTAAATTTTTAAAAATCGATTGATTTAAATCGATTTTTTTTTTTAATTTGAATCGATTTTTCTTATTTCTTGGATTCCAAAAACTGCTATACCCCATGATAAAATTAGTTATGTTTAGTTGTGGCGTTAAAATAGCCAAAAAATTACGTTCCCGACGATACAGTTCTTTCAGCGACACCCTGTACCTGAGGGACACATAATGTTCAACTGCTTATAAAGTTGTAAACATATATATCTGTAGGCACAAGACCATGATTTTTAAAGGAGAGGGTGGCACATTGATAAACAGAGGACAGTTTAATGTATATTACTTAAAAACATGCGTGCTGCAGGGGTGTATGGTGATGGGATGCATTGGATGTGCGATTCGCTAATGTCTGCTCAAAAGCAAAGGCAAGTCGGTATCCGTATTTTGTTTAACAAGTATTATATATATTATGTATAAACGCATCCAAACTTTTCATACGCAGTGACAAAAAGCCAAGTGCACGGACAGAGATTCTACACAATATTGACCCACTGATTACAACAAACAAAATACCAAAAAACTTCCGTCACAGTGAAGAGTTGTTTACACCCACGACTAATGCTGCTATACGTGTTGGGGAATGGAAACTTATTACCCATGAACCCAGTAAGTTGTCTTTTTTCAAACATCTAAATTATATATATTCCCAACCACCAGTACCGGGCTAAATCGCATGGCACTATCACTATTACAGGACGGTATGCTACAAAATACTACTTGATATATGCGCTGTTCGTGCATGCATCCCACGTGGTGTGATGACGCAATCGCCCTAAGTGATGTATAGGCACGGTTAGCGAAGCCCAAGACCCGTGGCAAAGTGTCGCCGACCCTATGCCTGGCATGCGAGGGGTCTCGGTTCGAATCAACCCAGAGCAAACAACTTCTTTCCTTCTTTTCTCTCTTTATTCCTTCCTTCTTTCCCTTCCTGTCGCCAAAAAGCCCGCAGGCGGTTAGGGTTAAGGAAAAGTTTTTCTAAAAGTAGAACCTAAAAACATGTGCAGCGACTGTGTTATGTCAACCTTTTTACAGCAAAATTAATTGATTTATAATGTGTTTAAAAATGTTTTAAACGGGTTATATTTTGGGTTTTGGTTTTGGTAAAAATGATTTAATAACATTAAATGTATACCAACTTGGTGTGGGGAAAAAGACAAAGACAAGATAAAAACTAATGCAGTATGTAAACCAGAATGGTGTACACTGTTCCTGCACTAGAAAAAAATCCAAAACCACAGGGATGGTAGACAAAGTTAACAAAAATACAACCGACGTTTCGAGCGGATAAATGTCGGGTGAATGTTATGAAAACGTTTTATACCATTTATATACCCTTTATATAGCCTGACATTTAGACGTTTTCTGACAACCTTTTCTAACCTCTTGCGTATAATGTCAAAAACGATTTGTGTTTGCTGGGATGTATATAGAACATTTTATATGGTTCTACGAAGAACCAAAACAAATCTTGAAAGGCCAGAAAGAATCATTTTGGGGTTCTTTCAATTTTCATGAAGAATATACTTTTAAGAGTGATAACTATCTTCCGTTCAATATCCCTTACCCAAATGTGACTTTACTACATGTAACTTGATTGTGTTGTTTTTTCTTCTTCTTTCTGTCCACTTTACAGAGAAAGGAGACTGGAGCGTACCACCAGAGTTAAAATCCACTTTACGTAAACCAGCAGCCACTAACACATACCAACTCATATGGTTGTTTAACATTAAAACGGATCCATTAGAAACTAATGACTTGTCGAAGGCACATCCTGAAAAAGTGCGAGAATTGTTACAAAGATTGCAACATTATAATCGAACTTCAGTTCCAATTTTTTACCCTCTTTGTGATACCAAAGCATCTCCAAGTCGATATTCTAATTTTTGGATTCCTTGGGGTGAAACTGATTGGAAGCAATTTACACAAATAAAAACCTAGATAAAACTGGCCGATTCTCACAAGCACTGAAAAAAGTAGGCTTTTTAATAAAAAATCATATCACGAATTCTAGAGCTTGACTTATTTATGTAGCAGATCATGTCATTTTCCGGCAGGTTATTTCAGAAAAGAATTAAAATAGACTCTCTTTTACGATAAATGGGAGGTGACGGCTGTGATATCTTACATTTAGTGTGTTGCGCCCTTATCGTTACCGGAAGTAATCACGGCTCATCCAACTTTTGACCTGTAAATAAAACGCTCTCTGAACTGGTACATAAATGTCTCACATGTGTTAATTTTGGTGTCTATTCTTGTGGCAAATATACCACAAATTGGCGACGAGACGATGGCGAAAATTACCACGGATAAATTCAATCGAGATATAGAAGACTTTGAGTCGTATATCGAGCGATTGGAACACTTTTTTACGGCAACTGACATTAAAGAAAACAAGGCATCACATCATCTAAATTATATATATTCCCAACCACCAGTACCGGGCTAAATCGCATGGCACTATCACTATTACAGGACGGTATGCTACAAAATACTACTTGATATATGCGCTGTTCGTGCATGCATCCCACGTGGTGTGATGACGCAATCGCCCTAAGTGATGTATAGGCACGGTTAGCGAAGCCCAAGACCCGTGGCAAAGTGTCGCCGACCCTATGCCTGGCATGCGAGGGGTCTCGGGTTCGAATCCAACCCAGAGCAAACAACTTCTTTCCTTCTTTTCTCTCTTTATTCCTTCCTTCTTTCCCTTCCCGTCGCCAAAAAGCCCGCAGGCGGTTAGGGTTAAGGAAAAGTTTTTCTAAAAGTAGAACCTAAAAACATGTGCAGCGACTGTGTTATGTCAACCTTTTTACAGCAAAATTAATTGATTTATAATGTGTTTAAAAATGTTTTAAACGGGTTATATTTTGGGTTTTGGTTTTGGTAAAAATGATTTAATAACATTAAATGTATACCAACTTGGTGTGGGGAAAAAAGACAAAGACAAGATAAAAACTAATGCAGTATGTAAACCAGAATGGTGTACACTGTTCCTGCACTAGAAAAAATCCAAAACCACAGGGATGGTAGACAAAGTTAACAAAAATACAACCGACGTTTCGAGCGGATAAATGTCGGGTGAATGTTATGAAAACGTTTTATACCATTTATATACCCTTTATATAGCCTGACATTTAGACGTTTTCTGACAACCTTTTCTAACCTCTTGCGTATAATGTCAAAAACGATTTGTGTTTGCTGGGATGTATATAGAACATTTTATATGGTTCTACGAAGAACCAAAACAAATCTTGAAAGGCCAGAAAGAATCATTTTGGGGTTCTTTCAATTTTCATGAAGAATATACTTTTAAGAGTGATAACTATCTTCCGTTCAATATCCCTTACCCAAATGTGACTTTACTACATGTAACTTGATTGTGTTGTTTTTTCTTCTTCTTTCTGTCCACTTTACAGAGAAAGGAGACTGGAGCGTACCACCAGAGTTAAAATCCACTTTACGTAAACCAGCAGCCACTAACACATACCAACTCATATGGTTGTTTAACATTAAAACGGATCCATTAGAAACTAATGACTTGTCGAAGGCACATCCTGAAAAAGTGCGAGAATTGTTACAAAGATTGCAACATTATAATCGAACTTCAGTTCCAATTTTTTACCCTCTTTGTGATACCAAAGCATCTCCAAGTCGATATTCTAATTTTTGGATTCCTTGGGGTGAAACTGATTGGAAGCAATTTACACAAATAAAAACCTAGATAAAACTGGCCGATTCTCACAAGCACTGAAAAAGTAGGCTTTTTAATAAAAAATCATATCACGAATTCTAGAGCTTGACTTATTTATGTAGCAGATCATGTCATTTTCCGGCAGGTTATTTCAGAAAAGAATTAAAATAGACTCTCTTTTTACGATAAATGGGAGGTGACGGCTGTGATATCTTACATTTAGTGTGTTGCGCCCTTATCGTTACCGGAAGTAATCACGGCTCATCCAACTTTTGACCTGTAAATAAAACGCTCTCTGAACTGGTACATAAATGTCTCACATGTGTTAATTTTGGTGTCTATTCTTGTGGCAAATATACCACAAATTGGCGACGAGACGATGGCGAAAATTACCACGGATAAATTCAATCGAGATATAGAAGACTTTGAGTCGTATATCGAGCGATTGGAACACTTTTTTACGGCAACTGACATTAAAGAAAACAAGGCATCACATCTCGTTACATCCCGGGGGGTCACTCCCATTGTGGCCTGTACACCATCCGCGATAATGAAAACGCGTAAAAGGGTAGTTTTTCGTGGGTAAGCACGATACGCGCGTAACGCGTTTAGGGTGTCAACAACATGAAATATTGGAAAAAAGGGTAGCAAAATTGCAATTGCTAATACGCGAAAATGAAATTTAGGGTATGAAATTTGATGCAAGCAATAAAATCCCTGTTTAGGGTGTGAAAACACCTGTTTAGGGTATTGTTTTAGCCAAGGGTTAAATCCATGTTTAGGGTGCTTTTCAAAAGTTGATTATCGCGGATGGTGTACAGGCCACAATGGGAGTGACCCCCCCGGCGTTACATGCATCGAGCCGCAGATGTACCAGTTATTTAAGTCACACGTAGCGCCGGAAAAGGTATCAGATAAGTCGTATGAACAGCTCGTGGAGATATTAAAGGAGCACTTCTGTGGGAAGCCATTAAAGATAGCTGAGCGTTTCAAATTCTATCAGCGTTTTGTTTGTTTGTTTGTTTTATTTCTTCTTTTGCCTGGGTTACTCATTCAGTGGATGTTTTAAGGTATCCTCTGTTCTTCCATGAGGCCCAGGGGTCACATAAAAATATACATTAAAATATATCAAAATACTGAAACAAAATATTTAAATACATAGGATACATATATAGCATACACAATCATGAATTTAAAATGGGGAAACTAACCCATATATTACATATTATAAAATACATATTATAAAATACATAGCGCATCAAATTTAACTAAAAATTGTTTTTATCAAATATAAAATTCAGAATTCAGAATTTTTTCAAGAAAAAAATTTCAGATTTCCATTATACTTGCCAAAATACAGCATAAATGACATGTTTTGGAAACTAAATAATTTACACAGTTTAAGGTTTATGAGACAAAAGAATTTACATAAAGCAACTCAAAGGAAGCTTCTCGCAATAAAGGATTTGGATTTTAAAATCGCGTTAGATACCGCGTTAGCAAATGAAGTCGCAGCTAGAGAGTCACAAGCCGTTGCAAATGCAAGCGGTAGTAAATTAAGTACTAATGAGTCTAGTTCTTACATTATCAGTCACACAGACCATATAGAAGTCAAAGGCAAAATCAGAGGCCCAAGGATACAGGTGATGGTGATAAGAAATCGTGTTATCGTTGTCTAAAAGACCCACATGACTCCCAGAAATGCCATAAGTGCAACAAAAAAAGGCACATTGCAAAGGCATGTACGAGCAGTCAAGATAACACAACACGGTCACAAGCACCAAGTCAAGCCCACTATGTAACAAGTCATGTCAATAATACAGATGTGTCAAATAGTGTAAGTAATGTGTCATCACAAAATGTGTCAAATAATACCAGCCTTGATGTCCGAGTCCGAGCCGAGCCGAGTCCATTTGTATCCGAGTCCGAGTCAAATCCGAGTCCTTTTGTGTCCGAGTACGGACTCGAGTCCAAGTCCGGGGGTGCCGAGTCCGAACCAAGTCCGAGTCGAACAAAAATAAGACCCGAGGCCGGACTCGGTCAGAGTCCATGCCCAGAGGTGGGGGGGGGGTCTTGTCATTCAACTTTAATGTGACAGGTATCTATAAAAATGGGTCATTTTATATAACAAAAATGAAAGGGGGGGTAATTGGGTATAAAATTTTGACAAAAGTAGGTCATTTGATATAAAATTTTGCAACAAATGGGTCATTATTTCCAAAAAATGGAGCAAAATTTTATATTTTGTTTCTAATTTGAAAATTTACAATGCAAATTTGCTGAAAAAAAGAAAATTTCAAAGTTGTGGGTGTGGGGGTGTGTGTGTTTCACACTACGGCTCACAGTTATAAACTTGAGCTGATAAAAATGTGAGTTTTTCAAGTTCTTTCCCCCGATTTAAATATGAAGTTACGAATGGATTTCGTTCAAACTTCTCAAGGGGCTGTGGATTTACCCGATGTTCACGTAATGTAAGGTAGAAATAAAAATTCCTTTAAAAAGGAATAGGGCGAGCCACTGAGGAAGTGCCAAGATAAAGGTGTAGTTATTTTATTCGAACTGTTTTTATAAATGGGATTGTTCATAATAAGCACCTTTGTACGTTTTTCAAAGGACAAGTAGGGCATGTAGTAAAAACACACTGCATAATTCTTGATAGGCAATTGTTGTCAAAAGGGTGGTTCAAAAGAAACACAAATAATTACTACAGACACATGCAATGTAGTTTTGTAATTTTAATAATACTGGAAAAGAATCTTATAAAGATCGAGATAACATAAAAGCACCATCATAACACAGTAGTTATTACGTTGACATTATTATGTAAATAAGTTTATGTGCATCAGTCATATCCATAACAAAATATGAATGTCATTAGAAGGTTAGTGGTGGTTGGCATATGAATTTTTTACATGTGTTTGTTAAGTCAATCTACCAAAACAACGTTGACAACGTAAAGAAAGCAGCAAGTTTAAAAAGCCCCCACCTCGGCTCACTTTTTGAAACTTGGTCCCATTTTGAATATCAACAGCAACTCGGTGTTTTTTAGCATCATCAGTGATCATTGCCATTAACATGCCTACTTTTTATTCGTTTAATTCAATCATTGATCATGAACTTTATTATTATAAAACAAAACATATATAGGATATTGGCCAAGAACAACATAATAACCTTTCTGATCGTTCCAGAATGCTAACAACTTTTAAGTAATATATCGCATCGGCACATTAAAGATTCATAACACTTCTGGAAATGTTTCAAGTTGATAATTATGACAAAGTTTAAATCAGTATCTTTTACAAATGGTACCAAGTTTCAAAAAGTGAGCTGAGTTGGGGCTTTTTAAACTTGCTGCTTTCTTTACGTTGTCAACGTTTTTTGGTAGATTTCCTTTCTTTTTATGAATGAAGCCGAGTAGCTCCAAGCTTGAAAAGTCATCCGGTTACGAAGTACTCCATAAGACGAATAAAGCGAAAAATAGAAGTTTGAATAATATTATCCTTGATTTATGACAATAAAAAATACGAGTATATGAAGCTATACCTATAACTAAAATGTACGTGGTTCTTTGTAGCACTGGGGCAATCTAGTTGGATATCCAAATTTCGTCGTTTGTGGTTCTTTGTAGCCCTGCAGGCAATCTAGTTGGATATCTCTATTGAGCGGCGGTTGTTGGCGGTCTTTCGCGGTTCGTGGTATTCCTTTATTCTTCAAGCCCTGTCCTCTATCGGGGCTAATTTATTGTTTAAGCATGTTGGATATCCATATTTCGCGATGTGTGGTTCTTTGTAGCCCTGCGGGGCAATATAGTTGGATATCTCTATTGAGGTGGTTGTTGGAGGTCTTTCGCGGTTCGTGGTTATAATTTTCCTTATCCTTCAAGCCTTGCCCTCTATCGAGGGCTAATTTATAGTTAAAACTTGTTGGACATCCATATTTCGCGGTGTGTGGTTCTTTTTAGCCCTGCGGGCAATCTAGTTGGATATTTCTGTTGAGCGGCAGTTGTTGGCAGTTTTTCGCGGTTTGTGGTTTTAATTTGTAGGATATCCATATTTCAAGATTTGTGGTTCCCGAGTCCTGCGGGGCAATCTAGCTAGATATCCAAATTTCGCGGTTTGTGGTTCTTTGTAGCCCTGCGGGGCAATCTAGTTGGATATCCCTATTGAGCGGCGGTTGTCGGTGGTATTTTGAGATTTAATTTTCCCTTTAATTTCGGGCCGCCCCCTCCTCAACATCCCGAGGATGCTTTTCAATAATTTAAATTATACGGTGTCAACAATTACTATTACTTGGTATGATAACTTATCTTACCATGTTGACTTATATTGTTTGTTAAGGCAACTTTCGCGGTTCGTGGTTATAATTTCCCTAATCCTTCAAGCTTTGCCCTCTATCGAGGGCTAATTTATAGTTAAAACTTGTTGGACATCCATATTTCGCGGTTGATGGTTCTTTATAGCCCTGCGGGGCAATCTAGTTGGATATCCAAATTTCGCGGTTTGTGGTTCTTTGTAGCCCTGCGGGGCAATATAGTTGAATATTTCTATTAAGCGGCAGTTGTTGGCGGTTTTTCGCGGTTTGTGGTTTTAATTTGCAGGATATCCATATTTCAAGATTTGTGGTTCCTGAGTCCTGCGGGGCAATCTAGCTGGATATCCAAATTTCGCGGTTTGTGGTTCTTTGTAGCCCTGCGGTTGGATATCCCTATTGAGCGGCGGTTGTCGGCGGTCTTTTGAGATTTAATTTTCCCTTTAATTTCGGGCCGCCCTCCCTCTCCATCCCGAGGATGCTTTTCAATAATTTAAATTATACGGTGTCAAAATTACTATTCCTTGGTATGATAATTTATCTTACCATGTTGACTTATATTGTTTGTTAAGTCAACTGGACGTGACAAAATATCCTGCTATGTAGACATTAATTTGTTGCTAAATTGACTTGGCATAATAATTTATTTCGCGAAGACGACATCAATTTTTGGTATGTCAACTTAGCATGATAATTTATCTTGCCATCTTGACTTGTTTGTTCATTTGTCTTGGCGAGATATTTTATATCGTCATGTTGACATAATGCTGATAATAAGTCGACATGGCAAGATAATTATCTTGTCAAGTTGTGTCACATAGACGCTTCCGTACTATGCTTGATAAATGTTTTTTTGATATTTTTTTCCTGCTGGCCTTCCATACTAGCGGAACAATTTTCCACACCTACAGAGTGTTTGTAATCAACCTACCGGGACGATATGACAATTGTCATGTTCTACGATAGCTGAAGATGACAGAGAGTCAGGTCTCTTAATCGATTCAACAACCATTCATACATATCACAATCATCATTGTCCTATTATCATGCGAATTTGCCCGTGGTAGGACAAAATATATTTAAATGAGAATAACAATGAGTAACGTCTTATTGCCTGATCTGGTTTCTTGTGTTATTCAGATTTCTTTTGATCCTTGATGGTGTTGTATCACATTATGCTGTGTTTTTAAATAGGCCCATAACACAATAAACAATTTCCATGAGAATCAAACAACTTGCTTTAATAAAAAAAATAATATCACAATAGCACTGGATGTTTAAAATTATGTTATCCTTGATTAATGACAATAAATTAGTTAATAAAACATTGAAAAAAACTCGAACTCGGGATAGCGTATCTGGAGTCAAGCCCACTAACCATTAGGCCACGGACCTCTGCTGTTAATTACTCTGTCGAAATACAGCATTTATTATATAAATGGATGCGTCGTCCGATAAGAACAAAAGAATTGTGAAAAACTTGATTTTTTGGCGAATGGGGCTCAGAATTTGTATGTAGGGTATCCAGGAAACTGCTAGGGTATATTTGGAAGTGAATCTGAAAAAGTAGTGTGAAGGTGATAACCAGGTAGACCTGTAGCAGTGTCCAAAAATTCTGGATCAGTATGATTTGCAACTAATTTTCTCTATGAAATACCGCGTGAAATGGAAGCAAAAATATTTGTTTATTACGAACAATGATTGACTGTAGGATTGGTGGCCCTTTTGGAATTAATGAGTTGTCACGATATTACACCTGGGACTGTAAATAACATTTAGCATGGTTTTAGATACATTTTGTACCCAGCGAAAAATAACATCGAACAATAGAAGTCAAGTGTTTTAATGTTACGTGTAAATATAGTCTCGCGGGAGCATCTGTTATTAGTCTTCTTTATCAGTCTTTTTTTTAAAAACTTGCTGGTCACGGCTACCGCGTGACTCTAATTATAATGAAGATGAAAGACTTAAAAGTGAAAGTTTGGCATTATTTTGAGTTTTGTTCGTGCAAAAATATATAGTAATTTTAATTATGTACATATTTACATTTGTAACTGGCAGGCTTTTTGAAGTTACTGATATACATTGTATACATTGTATAAGTAGAAACATAATGTTGAAGCTGATGTTTGTAAGTTACAACATTACATATATTATTAAGTGATGGTACATAAATTGCTTAGAATTGTTGATATAAATTTTAGACAAGGTGACATTTGTGAACATGGTAGAGAGCTGTTTACAAAAGAAAAGAAATAACTATTTTGCTTAAAAATATGTATTAAGAGTAGAAGTTGTAAAGGTTGTACTAATACACATTATGTGATGTCATCAAGCAGAAGTTGGAATTTTGAAATGTTAAATTTGCTATAGGACATTTGTTAAGTTTCCTATAGGATAGTAAATAGATGCAGTTTCTATCTTTGTTACAGAAACTATAAAATCGATGCACAATAATAAGAAAGTAAATCTAGTAATGCGAACAAATTATTGCCGTATTTATTGCAAAACTTTCTGACAAATCGATGTATAGGTCCTTAACGTCTCGACTCCAGTCTCCAGGCACAAAATTGAGAAGATTCATTAAAAGTCTTTGTCACAATATTGACAAGGCACGCCGATCGATATCGACGCTACTTCAAGTTCATCACCAAACGTATCCAATGAATACAATTGTAAGTAGGCCTAATGTACATCAACAACAATTGACCTATGAAAACACAGGTAAGTGGAAGTCAAGTGGAATAAGTGCGTGATCAAATCGTGCGAAGCTACTTCAAGTTTATCACCAATTTTGGACCAAAAGTATCCAATGAATACAATTGTAAGTAATGCACATCAACAACATTTGACCAATGAAAACACAGGTAAGTGAAAGTCAAGTGGAACTTGAGAAGTGCGTGATCAAATCGTGTAATTTACCTGATATCATGATGACCATGATAATGACTTGCGTGTGTTGTGAGAAGTACATAAATCTTCTAACAATTCAATGCTATTTTATCTCCGTGTTCTAACAATAAATTTCATCAGAATAACATTTTCACATGTCATTTTTGTCTTTAGCTTTAAATGTGTCATAATATAAATGACGTTCTTTATAAGTTAACTTCCACGTTTACCCAGATATTATTAGCAGTATCAGGTCTCTCAATCTAGTATATACACATATTTACAGCTCATCTTACCCCCCTTCAGAAAGTCCAATTGGCACGGTACATGTACATTGTATAATAATTTACTTCCGAATGGTACCTTATTTATTTATTTATTTTATTCATATTTATCCAGGGTAGCCCAATTCAGCCGATAGCTGGTCTTACATGGGGCCCTGCAAAACATTTACATAACATTAAAAGGCAACAATTTTCAACATGCAATTTATATAAAATATACAACTATTAGTTACAAAATTAAAATACAGAAATATATACAATTTTCAAAGTAGAATAGAAATACATCATTAACATGCTCAGTACATGCTCAATTTTTTTTAAGACTTGAATCTTTGCTTGAAAATCTGCACATTTATAGAACTTCTTACATCATTACTCAGTTTATTCCAAACCTCAACCCCACTGTATGAAAAAGATGATTTAAAGTACCCAGTGTCATAACCATTTGTGCAAGGCGGTAGAGCCAATAAATTGGACGCAGCTTGTCTGGTGTTCACATTATGTTTTTCATGTACATAAGAAAACCTGTTGATAAGGTACTGTGGTGATATATCGTTAAGACATTTAAACATTAACAGTGATTTGAAATACATTGCACGATTTGGAAGTGATTCCCAACCTAATATAGGAAACATTATATCAGAAGACGTAAGGTAGTTGGCACGCAATATTATTCTAGCACATCGCTTTTGTAAAACACATAATTTACGTACATCTTCATTGAAGCGACCAAACCAAACTACACTGCAATAGTCGAACTGCGGTTGGATAAGAGCCTTATATAAAACATTAAGAGTGCGAACGTCAAGAAATGTTTTTAGACGTCTCAAGAGTCCTATTTTACAAAACAATTTCTCTATGACTGAATTAACATGATCGTGCCGAAGTAATTTAGAATCTATCTTTACACCAAGACATTTGGCACTATGAACTCTTACAAGTTGACATTCATCAATGGAAACTGAAAAAGCACAGCATTTATCATTACGTAACTTAGGCTCACTACCAATGAGCATAACATTTGTCTTATCAGTATTAAGAAACAATTTGTTTAAATTTAACCATGCCTTAATTGCAGAAAGATCGTCAGTGAGCTTTTTAGAAATAATATCAGTATCAGTACCACTGACAGACAGAGTGGTATCGTCTTGCGCCTTTTAGCTCCACTAATTCATTTACACCGATTAAAGGATTCTCGTTAAACCAGCAAGCCTGAGTGAGGGCGTTACTGATGTTACATCAGCAGAGCCAAGTGAAGGCCAAGTATCATTAACATATTCTATACGCTATAGTAAAACAACAAGCACATGCAAGCAAGTATTTTGCCAGTATCAATAAAACTAAAATGAGGCTATTAATGTAGCCCAACTGTACGTACAATCTGGCAATACCGCTCAGTCTGAGAGAAATGAAAAAATATCTGTTGCAATTTTCTGATTTGCATAAAAGTAATTCTAGTTCATGGAAGTTGTAAAACAATTATTTCTTTTAATACAAACATATTCCTTGGTAAGACAACTTTATAGCACTGTTTGAATATCAACATGAAGTAGTAATGACAAATTTAAATGGACACTATCGCCTTTGTAGTTTCCTGATTACATAGACAGCACGAATATTTTATTTTTATTCTGAAACGCCGTGAAGAAGTAAGTAGTACAAAACCCACCGCAATATGGTCGAAAATCGCTTCGCGATTTTCGCCCAAAAAGAGAACTGTCGCATTCTCCTGTGAGATTCAATGAACGTGCAAAATGTGACAACTTTGAACTTCAACGACCATTATTTCAATGTTCATTTTCTCGGTAAAATGACGATCTAGGTACACGATAACTCAATAAATATCTATATAGCATCCATAGGTAAGCAATTATGCTCATCGTAAAAAGCATGATCGACGCAAGAAACCGTTTTCTCGTTGTTTATATATATATTGGTCTATTTCCAATTTTAGGCATCATTTTGTGCAAATAGGCATTTGAGAATTTTAAAAAGTTCACTTTGATGCCTATGGTCAATATCTCAAACAATAAGGACAATATCAAAACAATGAAAAACTGTTTTTGGAATGGAGCCTCTAGTTGGAAAAAAAAAATGTTTGGAAAGAGTGATTTATTGTTATGATGTACCCCCAAAAAAATTGCCAAAAACTCACTTTATTTGTGATTTACTTCATTGCTGTTATTTTTACACCAAGTCTGTATTATAAATGTATACTTTTATTTGCCTTTCGTGAATAATTACAAAGTTATGGCACTTTTACGACATGCATCTGAGAGTATACAGCTGTCTAAAGCGTGACTATTCCTCTTTCGGGTCCCCTTTACGGTACACTTTTAAAATGCCCTATAGGTTTCACTGTTTTTTCTGGAAATTATTCGCCATCTGAGTGTTGAGATCTTTTTGGGACAATCTATATTGGACCCTGTCGTATGTTAAAACTTCTTCGCAGTGAGAACGTAATGTGCGCTGAATTTTAAATAAAAGCATTATGACCTCCGGCCTCGGTGTCCGGTCAAGTATACATAACCAGATAACACGTACAATTCAGTATAATAGTAAAATGCAGAGCAATGAAGCATTGAAAATACAAAACATGAACTTTGACTGAAGTTCGTTCAATTCTCGCGTTTCACAATACGATGCGCCTGCAGCGGTCGCTGGGTCGAGGCCAAAATACGCACATTAGGAAATGAATTTGGAGAAAACTTTCTGTTAATAAAATACTATGCTGAGCCACCAGCCTGGGTGGCTCACACTCTGGTAATTTCAGATGATTGAGCTCAGTAATACATCAAAGAATGTCTTCCTATTCATGAAAACAAATAGATAATCAGCTTATCGGATTAAAAGCTTAGAGGGAAGCTCTTGCTGCTCAGTGTGTGTTTGTAATTATCAGAAGGTTTTCTCCAAATTCATTCTCTAATGTGCATCATGGGAAAATGTCGACATCCAAAGCCCGCGTAATACGAATATAATACAGGAATACAGGAATATACATCATTGTGGGTTTAAATGTCATTATAATGATGTTACATGCGAATGCACACTAAAACAACAATTTATAGTAGATCCATTTTCTATCTATTGATCACATGGAATCCTTCGTGGAGCTATTTTCAACATATTTATCATCACACTCGCGTGAAAATTCAAGAGCAACCGCTGGCGCCGCATCTTATAGAATAGTAAAAAGCAATTGCAAAGCTGCATTTTGCAGAAAACCCCCTTGAAATCGAACAACCAGTTCCAAAGATATAAACAATTAAAGAGGTTCCAAAATAACAGGAAACAAAAGGAAATATTGCCTTTCTTTGGCTATATCTCAAAATCAATATTTCCGAGTTCCGACTGATTTTGCTTGATTGCATCACATAATTGTTCGGACAACATCATAGCATTGGCAAGCTAATATTTTGTTCTAAATGTATGCATGCTGTTTTTTTTAAACCTTGACTATATTATTACGTTTATATGCATTATTATATGCTATATATATTGTTTTGTCACCCATAAGTCAGAATTGGCTGGTCTCTATGTGAGAGTGTGACGTTAATAAATATTAAACTAAACTAAACTATTATGAGGACAATGAAATGAGTCCTTTTTTGAGAAAATAAGACGTTTAAAATTGATATGATATTCCGCACAAACCAACTGTAAGCGTTGAGTTCCTTCGAACGAGACAGATTTGACCTACAAAAAAGTGTGACGTCATGAAATGAAATGTGCCCGCTTTGAGAGAACGGACTGTTAACACTCTCAATGCACAGAACGTATACTGTTGTTGTTATCAGAAAAAAAACCCTCTGAATCAAGTATTACAGATTTAATGGTTTTTAAACATATGGATAAAATCCGCCGCATTTTCTTATATATTAGTAAATTGTGATATTAAAATTCATATGTATATCAACATCATGAGAAATATTTGGACTAAATTTTTTTTTAAATATGTTACCGTAAGAGCTTAGAATTTGAGCGTGATCAATATTGTATTTCAATTTCAATTGGCCGGGAGCTAACCTTTTGTTGTCCATTGTAGGTCGCGCATTTATAGGGCTCATGTGTACTACTCTGCTGTTGTAGCTAACCTGAGAAAGGTGACGCTCAAAAGCTACTACAAAGATACATTCACAGCAGCAAATTTGGGTCAAGAGGTTGGGGGCTCTTCTCCCAAAACATTAAAAACGAAATTAGACACTTTTGACTTTTGGTCATCGGTTTTCAGATGCGTAGACAATATGGTAGTGATGGAGAGGGGTGGATTGTACAAAATTATTACATTAGGACGATTGCTTAAAGATAAGACTATATATGGTATTGATATTAATAGCTTATCAGTAGAAGTAAGAACAAGTAATACATGAGTGGTATGGTAATCCCGAACGGCTATAGAAAACAGTAATGATACCGTGTGCGGAGTAATCGCGAACGGCCGTCATGAGTGTGATGTTTTTTCTGACTTGATCTACAGATCTATATCTATGATGAGCTGGATACGAACTAATATCTTTCACCGAGGTTCTAGAAATAAATTAAAAGTTATAATCAAAAATTCAGTTCTTTTTAACGCTCAAAATTGATTCTTCAATGAGCTTTCCAGTACCGTTCGGGATTACCCCCCCCCCCCAGATCGCGGGGTAATCCCTAACGACGCCATTTTCTCTTTGTTTCATCATATCCTCTAACTAATTAATTAAGGTTTAGTTAATGAGAACGTGCTTATAATTAAAGTATTGCCTACTCTTTATATTGGTGTCGTTTATTCTATCTTACGTTGTTTTAATGTGTAGTAATAGGCTTAAATAAAAAGGTGTTCGGGATTACCTCACTCTCCCCTACAGTGTCCTCTTCATTTACTTACGTCATTCAGCCCGCTGCCTTGAAAATCAATTCCGCTTCGAATGACGGACCCGTACGAGCCCACATTTTACCAACACAATTTCTTTTCTTTTTCAGGAGAAATACGAATAAAAAAAATGCAACGAGTATCAATTTGTAATGTAATAATTATTCTCTTCGAATGGAGTTAAACTTGTTTTGCAATAGATATGCCCTTTAAGAGCATTCATTTGGAATAAATTCACCAGATCTTATAGTTTATCCATAACATCGAGATATATTCTCGTCATAATTATCAAGACCAGTAAAAACTTACGTTTTGGACGTTCGTCAGCAGTGTTGCTGTTTTGAAGTACTGTGTGATCTTGATTCTCTGTGTTAAAATCACAGGGTTGTATAGATGTGAAAGTTGGTAGGCCCCCTCATCTCTGTTTACGAGCTTGCCGCTGTTCCTCCGTATCCTGATTGTTTCTTTGACCCACCTTGTTGTGTTGTTTTGCTTACCTTCAAGCATGTTTTATTTCTCATAATTTGATGTTGGAGGACAAAATATGATGTGGGTGAGGCAATAAATATGGGGCGAGTTGTGACTTGAAAGAACAGAAGGAGGAACGACCTTAAAAATAAAATCTTTCAAGTACTTTTTCACTCAGAACGTTAGTCAGTCGTTAGCTATTGTTATACAAGACACACTCAGCCACTTAATTAGACACTAGACTATGCCATAGTCGATTTTTGATAAATAAAAATGTTATTAATCATGATGAACGCATTCAGTTTAACTCGAATTTATACTGATATTTATTACATCAAAATACTAGTATAAAATGGTTATGAAAAAGTTTATATAATTATATTTGTGACAGTAAAAGTAAAGTATAGGCCCTACGTAGGCTTATATTATTGAATGCAACATATCATAATGGCATAATTATAATGACACTTCAATACTGAACAATTCTAATTTTAGAATCTGCCAGTTTATTATCCGAAAAACCGACTATGGACTTTCACTTTTAAGCAGAACTTTACCCACTGTTTACCCCGGGACTTCGTTCTCTAAAACACACTGTCAATCACACTTGTTTATCAATAAAATCTAACCACAAGACTAAACATGGTGGTACAATACGCGCTAGATGCGTACGTTCATCCGCCAGCACAAAAGCGCCGCATTCCCTAGATAGTTGTGTACCATGTATAGTTAAAGGCTTAATGTACGATTTCCTTCAAATTTTAAATTTGTCATAATATACTCAAAATGCTGAAATAATACTAGTAATAATGATCGGGCATGGTTTCTGTCCATTTTGAGCTGAAATAACGCGGTAACGTGAAAGAAACACTGCTTGTTATTTTGGCCGTTTAACACACAGTTCTATGGGCGGACATAAAGTCATAATCAAGAATTATGACTTTATGTCGAACTTTCTCTGTTTACCTACAAACACAACAAATTTGGCTGATTCCATTTAGGTGCAAGTTGTGACATGTGTAAACATTACAAATATGCAAAAAATCAGGTTTGAAAAAAATTAACCAAATTCATATTATAAGATCGTACATTATGACTTTAATGGTACCAGTACGTGTCGGGAGGATTTAAACAATAACGAGATCTGGGCGACCAATCACAAGCCAGATTCATTTAAAGATGCATTACATCATGACCAATTTTAGTTAGGCCACAAATAGACCATAGAGTCCCGTGTTAAAAATGTTAACTGCAATCCAAAGTCAGTAGTCCACTTGGGAAGCTAACAAACAGAGGGCGTACGGTGACTGAAAAGATCAGTTGTGAAAATCTATCAATTGTGTACACATTAATTAAATCAGAGTTTTAAGCTTAAATGTAATAGCCAGAGTATGCACAATTGGCAAGTGGACTACGGAGAAGTCTAATTAGACACTGGAAACGATTGAATTTGGTGTTGAAATTAGCAAAACCTTTAGTTACACTTGAACACTTTAGTTACTTTTCACTTCATAATTAATTTTCCACGGATTGGAAGACAATTTGATTTTGTTATATGCTTAGAAAGTAAATTTAAAATAACCTTTTCTTGTAAAAGAGAGCAATGTTTGTTTTTCTAACACAACTATTAGAACAAACAAAGGAATCTGAAACTATTGCAGAAATAAAGTTCACGAGAGCAAACAGAAAAGAATCCACCTCAGAACAGCACTAATCAACCATTACAGACCACATAGCTCAAGAAAACCATGTGGTATATAATATTCCTTAATTGCAAATGATGCGCCAAGTCTTATGTAGGGGAGACTGGACGACAGGTTGGTACAAGCATAAAAAGGACTCTGAAACTATTGCAGAAAGAAAGTTCACGAGAGCAAACAGAAAAGAATCCACCTCAAATCAGCCATTACAGACCACATAGCTCAAGAAAACCATATCAAAGAAAAGGAAGGGGCTACTATACTCGATAAGGACTCAAATGCCTCCAGCAGCAAAAGAATTAGGGAAGCAATCTACATTCGTAAAAAGGGGGCCAAATCAATCAACCGCGACGAAGGTCTCGTATCTCTCGATCACGTGTGCGATCCACTGCTCAAAACAAAATATCATCACTTCCGGGAAATGTCAACAAGCCGTTTCGCGGGAAAAGCAGTGGACCAATTCACTTGTTATCAAGCCATCAGTCCCGATGGCGAAAGCTAAAGTCGTGAGTACTCACTTAATGGATTTTTCAAGCTAAAAAGTTTGAATTATTTATTTACAATCCTACAAATGCATCTATCTATGGGAGCACGTGTGGCCGAGTGGATAAGGCGCCCGACTCATAATCCATAGGTTGCGAGTTCGAGCCCCGCTCGTGCCAACGTGTTGTGTTCTTGGGCAAGGCACTTTATCCTCACTGCCTACTGGGGGATGGGGTTGGGTTGAATTGGATGTTTGTATAGTTGTTTGTTTCAATGTTGCAATATTGGCGCGGATTAAGCTGCTGCCTGCAAATTGCATTGTGTCTGTTTAGGTGTGTTTAATGTACAATTCTAGCAATTTGACATGCGGGTCACCATTAGAGTTTGAAATAAAAAAAAAAACCTTCCTTTTTTTTTTTAAATTTACAGACAACATATTAAATGCGTAAAAGGTGACAATTAAACATTTAATTTTTCTTCCGTAAAATAGTAAATATTATTATTAAAAAATATTCTTTAAAAAAAATCCAGGCTACTGACCAGTTGAGTAATAGAAAATAAAAAAAAAACTTCATTTTTATCCAAAAGGTACAATATTACCCCCGGGGACACTCAATTTTAGAAGTGACGGTATGTGCCTGTCAATTGGCCCCTCTTTTGAATTCGATACTTGAAGAACCCCCCCTTTTTTTTTTTTTTTTTTGATCACCTAATGCCACAAAAT
Source organism: Amphiura filiformis (assembly GCF_039555335.1). Classification (NCBI taxonomy): domain Eukaryota; kingdom Metazoa; phylum Echinodermata; class Ophiuroidea; order Amphilepidida; family Amphiuridae; genus Amphiura; species Amphiura filiformis. The sequence continues at coordinate 137,973 of NW_027305566.1, read as the reverse complement.
AATGCGGAAACTTTCAAATTCTCTTATTTTAGCAAATTGGTATTGGAAATTTGGACAATTTGGAATAAGGAATAGAATTTTTCTCCATTTTTTCCAAAATTTTCTACCTAATGTCCCCTTTTTGAAATATTATACCCAATGACCCCCTTTTCACCATGTTATAACCAATGACCCCCTTTTTCATTTTTTCTTTTTTAAAGGAGGATTTCGTGATCCTAGCATCCTCTTTTTATGACAATTGTCAGTAGATATCCACGAAAAAAGCTTTCAGTTGATTCCGATTTTGTGTTTGCGAGTTATGCACTGATTGTGTGTATTACACTGCTCCATAGGCCACTGTTGTAATTTCGTTCTGGTATACCAGAACGAAATTCAAATTTGATGATATTTTTGCTAAACGAATTAATCTGCAAGACATTTTTGGTACATAAACATTATGTAGCCAGAGGTTTCCAGTGGTATAAAAATCTAACATTTTTTTGAGAAAAGTGGGGGGATGAGGCTGTGGATCACGAAATGCCCTTTTAAAACAACATTTCGTATACACAATAGGCCCCTACTTCGCAACGCCGGTATAGGCACATACCCGTCACTTATAATGTTGAGTGCCCACCCCGGGGTATTACCCGATGGACTTGTTTGTTTGTGCACAATAATGAGATAGATCTAGTAAGTGCCCAAGGGATACAAATATTTACGTGTCTATAATCATGTGTTATTTGTAAGCCGATGTTTGTAATTATTGATGATTTCAAAATTAAGCTCATTTTGATGAAAATCGTCAATGTTCGTCACTTCTTCCCAGATTTAGAGAAACCATGTGGTTTTCTCCTAGATTCACTCTTAAGTGTTGACAAAAGATATTTTACATTAATTTTAAATGACGTTATTGTGGGTTTTTTTCTTATGAAACGATTTCAAAATGTTTTTATGGCCCTTAGATAACCCAACATTAAAGTGTTACGAGTCGTACTTAACTCAAGGCCAAAATCACCTTTTACCCGAACTCACACGAATGCACAACACAAATACACTGTTTGTTTAAGCTAACAAAATCTAAGTCTTTAATTGAAAGCAAGTTTTGTTTGGTACAATATAATGACAACAAATACACATATACACTAATCAAATATAATCACTCTTTATCTATTTTGTACTTAGCCAGCATTCTTCTTCGTGGTGATCATAAAGTTCTTGCAATGTTCTGGACGACTGATGTAATATATCCTTATTCACTTGTCCTGCGAAAATCAGCGAAGTCCTTTGTGCACTTGCATTGATAAATCCTTGCGTATAAAATCCTCATACGAAAATGGTGTTACTTTCTCCCAAGTACTAAACTCTCCTTGCGTCGTTTTCCAAACACATTCGTAACTCCTTGCGCAGTTCTCCAAATCACTTTACTCCTTGCGCCGTTCTCCAATATTAAACTCCTTGCGCTGCTTTCTCCAAACTTGGTGCTATTTCCACCTTTCACACAATATCTTCAGGAAGCAGGACTGCGATGCAGTTGTCCCCACTTATTTTGACAGTTGCGTTGAATCAAAACACCAGACTTCAGCAAGTCGACAGAAGAATATATTTCCTTTCTTGGAAGAAGTACGTTCTTTGACGCATTCTAGACCTTCTCCGACAACACTGGCAAATAGTAGTACTTTGGCTACATAAAATATTTCTGGCTTGCAATTTCCTTTCTTTGAAGGAATTGGACTGTAAGCATAGCCCAGATCAACACTATCAACTGTGACAATAATAAAGGCTATTGCAGCCTGTCAGATCTGTATCCAGATGATAATAATTGTAACCTTTTCCATAAAGTCCTTCACAATCCGCAGTAGACCCTATGTCTTACTTTGGGCCATTTTCGTAGCTTTGAAATAACCATATTTCCAGCTTGTCGGTGAAAATATCCATCCATCTCCATCGCTCAGAGGCTGTTTTAAATAGCACTGTAGGAAACTCATGATCTCCAGGGCCACACTCAGTAATACTTCTTGAGTATCCTGATTTTAACTGGTTAACATTAAATACTCTTTTTGAGAGCTGTAGCTACATTTATTCACATTACAATCATATCGATACTGGTCTGCCTAGAATTAAATCCAGCAAGATATTTTATAGCAAACAATCTGGGATTTTCCCAAATGTTCTGATAATAGACATTCACCTTTCACATTACATCACTTCCTGTGGGTTTTTCCCACTATTTCAGTTCACTATACTATCTCAGGGGATTTCCCCCTTGACATAAATAGTCTTAATTAATGATGTTGTTATTGCAGTCTACTGGGTTTTCCCCATGATGTCATAATAAACAAACTATTGCATGATTAGAAAGGTAACTTCCCCTATTTCATGAAATACAATTATACAGGGTACATCACAAAGGGATCTGGAATTTTGAGTGATTCGACAGTATTTTTGTGGGACATGAGAGCACATCAGACATATCGAATTGCATTTTGATTACGAAGAATGTCTTTCTGATATCAAATAATTTTCATTTTTTGAAATTCGCGATAGAATACAAATTTTATGACAAATTATTAAAATTTGATATTTTTCACATTTTTTATATACTCAGTCCTCGAAGTAAATTTTATCAATCTAATGATATATTCTTAAAGTGTATGTAGCTGGGAGGAAAAGCCGACGATCAATTAAAAATGTTGAACTTTCATATTGAAGATATGGATTTTTTTTCCCAAAAGACTTTTTTTTTGGTGTTTTGGGAAAAAAATTCATATCTTCAATACGAAAGGTCAAAATTTTCAATTGATCGTCGGCTTTTCATCCCACCTACATACACTTGTATAAATCACCATATTTATAAAGTTTACTTCGAGTACTGTTAAATATCAAAAACATCAATTTTTAATCATTTGTCATAAAATGTGTATTACATTGCGAATTTCAAAAAATCAAAATTATTTGATATCAGAAGGACATTCTTCGTATTCAGAATGCAATTCGATATGTCTTATGTGCTCTAATGTCCCACAATAAATAATGTCCAACCGTTCATACCCCAGGCTTAAAATGTTTTGACCAAAACCAAAACCCGTTTATAACGTTTTAAAAACATTTATGTGTATCTAGATAAATCTAACACGAATATCATTTATTATGTTCCTATATTTTAGCCTATTTTGTTTCTTTCATCTGGCAGGCATATGACAAAAACATTGCGACCTCCTCTTCTTTCTCAGTATGGTATGGCATATGGACTTTATTTGGGGACGGGTAAGAGAGTGCCAAGTCCCATGTTTCCAACAAATAGATCTGTACTCCTGGTTGATTGAAAATGTATCGCGCGAGTTGTAGCATTTCATGAATTATATAATCACTAACTGAAAGATTTATGTAAACGTCGTAAGGGTGATCTCGAGGATGAGGTCCTTTGAAAACAATCGGTACATCTGGGCATCTTGCAAGTAATTCCATGGATGCAGCGCGAAGGTGTAGAAGGCGGTCTTTATAAGCTTCTCTAGACCACTGAACGTAATGAAAACTAGCATCAAAGACTATGACATAATTGCATTCAGGATTTCTTAAAGAATCTAGCACGTCGACTTCATATTCATTAAGATCGTATGAATACACTTTACCAACTCTTACCTGATGGAAGTGGAATGTCAGTGTGGAATTATAGGCTTTAACGTAGTGTTTAACAAACTCATCAGCAATACCATGTCCAGACATTAATGAAGCCAATACTTTTCCCCATTGTCTTAGAGTTGAATCACCTAGTAAATATATTTCTTTATTTCTAAAACATTCTCCAACATATTGGACGTCTAGGCTACGTTTTTTACACTTGAAAGATGTCCAGATTCCATCATGCCAAAACCCGTCACTTATAGGTATTTCAAGGTTAGGACCACAGTAAGGCAAATCTATGGGTGGTACTAAATATCCATGTCCTTTGATTTCTATCTGTTTAGGACCAGAACCTAGACGTTGGTTTACTTTCCAAGCTCCATTCGATATTCCAAATAATTTTTCGTGGCCTTTTACAAGTCCTTTTATTTCATCAATCATATGTTTCTTTTGATTTGTGCTAGGGCTACCATGATTCAGAGAAGAGCAAGGAAAGCCATTTCGTTTTTCGCACATAAAACCAGTTTTTCCAAGTGCTTTTGGATTTGGGTATTCACACATATTATTCCATGTACTTATTCCGGATGTTATTAGGAAGCAAGATGTGTCGGTTTTCTTGTTACCAATGTTATATGAAGCTGTCCATAGAATACGCTGTGTGTTCCATAGAGAATCTAGGAAGCAAGTAGCATCTGAATTATGAACTAAAGAAATTTGGACTTTGGCAGATCCATTCCAAGCCGCGACAAAGTATACACTATATGTTCCGTTATCATAGTCTACGATCTTGCCTGCAGTGCTTGCGTTAGGGTTCTTGTCAGAAGAAAGAGTAGCCAACCAGAAGTCACCACCTCCTACACGCTTCCTCTTATTGGCATCTTGTACAATGACAGCAAAATGTATTATATCACCAACTTTGATATCCGTCGGATTAAGTAATTTGTAGTACGACGTTTCTGCGCTTGTAGTGCCCATACTTCCTGGATCATCTGAATGAGTCCACGGATTGGAAGACAACGTGTAAATTCCATTCAAGTGTTTGTAATAATTAAATGATGGAAGCCATGAATCGGAATCAGGTTGGCCCGAGTGTATAAATGGAGAGTTCAATCCCTCGAGGCGCACTGTAGTTTTTTTTAAATCGTGCGAATGTTGTCTTTGAATAATAACAGGCGGTCGGAAATCGCGGATTACTGAATTTGAGCTTGTATCATAAATCAGAGCAACGAACATGACGAATATGACAGAAACGAAGAGTGTAACAAGTACTGTTTTTCCTCGGTATCCCTTGCTTTTTCTTACATTATGTTGATCAGGCGGTGGTACTTCATGTAGTGTAAAACTAGCCAAGGGATCAGTGATATCTGCCATTTTGCGGTTGTAATATTCAATATACTGAGCGATGCGTATACCCGTTCGCTTGTAATATGCATGAATAGTTCAGGCAAAGTAAATAGTTTACCTTAAGGGTACATGCCCATGAGTTTCATTCAGGGGCGTGTTTGTAAAACGGCACAGCGCATTAGTAAAAAGAATAAAAAATACTAAAATTTTCACCGGGGTTCGAACCACTGCCAATTTCACTGAATGCTAAAGATGCCTATGCTGTGCCACGGTGACTGTGGTTAACATTCGGCGATTTTCAAAGATATACATATCAACACGTTTCTAGTGTATTGAAAATCATTTTGATTTTGGTTTTGGTAGGAATACGGTCATAGAAAGACATATGACTCTACTGGTCTGTTTGTTTTTCATTTAATACAAATTAATTTTGATGAATTGAACTGGTACAACTCTTAGCACTCGTGATAAACGACGATTAATTTAGTAATAATAAAATGAAAACGCTGGGTCATTCACAACGTCATTTGTAATTTATGTCAAAACCTGGGGAGGACCACACACATCCGTGCTGCATGTATACGTGCTCAATCGATACTCAATGATCCAGACAATAGCGTTTGAATATACCGCCCTGCTGGACACATCTTGTCACTTGCGGGAAGATATACTATAGGCCTACCCTAATAGCTTACAATAGATACCCCACCGTAAATAGCTCTGTTCGTTATCTCGCTGTGCTAGTTTATACACGCAGCGTACGGACTTAATGATAGGAAGGGACTGTTTTCAGCTAAAATGTTGGTTATCAGCAGATGCTTAATGATACCGGGAAGTGTTGCAGAAAGGTAAGCGTACTCTTTATTTACTCAAAATATGTATATCAATAAATTTAAATTTGAAATCCAAAAAGTAAATGTCAGGTCAAAATTCTCACCTTAGAATTATTGTGAAATAAAATCAAACCAAATTTAGGCTCCGCAAACAACGTCCAATTATTCCCATTGGTGTTTGCTACACGTGCATATAATAAATTATGATTTGGGGCTAATTTGAGAAGAGTTAATGCCTCGAGTTTCAAAATACACCGAGTGATGTTTTTTGATCAAAAACATCGACAATTCAAGACTCTGTAAAAACAAATCAAGAATTTTCTGGGATAATTGCAACTAAGTGCAATGAAAGTTATGATCTAAGCTACCAGATGCATCATTAATTTCCTGACTATGATATTTAGTTGTGGGAAAAGATTACTTTAATGTTTTGGCGGGATTATTTCCCGCCAAAAATTTCAACCAAAAAGAGCATGTAGCCTTAAACAAATTGCCACATATTTTTTTACCAAAATGCATTTCTAAAATTACAAAGAATTTCTAGAATTACATACTAAAAGTTCCTAAATATCCAAGTGGTGGATATATGCCTAATTTTGCATACATCCAAAATAGCCATCAATTCATAGTTTTTTCACCTTATTTTATGGAAATAATCGTACTTTGGTGTTTTTTCACCTCATCTAATACATCTTTTGAGGTACCTAAAATGCTTATTCCAGAATGGACCATACTGCAGTTACTGTTCATTTTCCTATACACAATACACAGTGCTCTCACCATTGACGTAATTGCCTAATTAACGTCACTGTGTGAAAAATAACCGGCCAATATTTTTTGTACTTTCTGTCCTAAATTTTTAGCTAATTTAGATATTTGGAAATAATCGCACTTTGGTGTTTTAGTAAGGAAGGGGACGGCATGGCCTGCAAAATTCCCTGTGTAAATCGAATCGACTATCACTCACTTAAATTTACCTAAATTATCAATTAGTTTGCCTGGACTAGAATCTGACCATGAACTATTGGCAATCCACTTTTTACGCCTGAGGGGTACCTCTCTCTCTCTGTGTCAGGTGGCGCTGTGTAGCGCTGCTGTGGTCTTCACAAGAGTACGCCATCTCACTCGATCCGATGCCAAGTGTGTTGCACCTTGCATTCCCTGGTTAGAAACCAGCTTCACGTCATTAGTCCAAGATGTTGGTGGACGTCCTCTTCCTCGTTTGCCTTCCATGGCCCCTTGCAAAATCTGTTTTTCTACACCTCCATGTTTCCTGACAATATGGCCAAAGTACTTCAGCTTTCTCTCCATTATGCCGCTTCTGATGGTTAGACTTGTACCAATCTTGTCAAGGATCCAGGAATTTGTTCTCCTGTCTTTCCATGTCACTCGTAGAAGCCTCCTGTAACACCACATCTCAAAAGCATCTACTCTTTTCCTATCATTCTTGGTCATAGCCCAAGACTCGCATCCATAAGTGGCAATGGAAAACACAGTTGCACGAAGTAGGCGTACCTTGAGGTCAATGGATAGGCCTCTGCTTTTCCATATGCTTGACATGCCCTGCACAGTTGTCCTTGCAATAGCCAGTCTTCTCTTAATTTCAGTTGTGCTGTCACCACTGTTGTTAATCATTGAACCCAGATATTCAAATTGCTTCACCTCCTCAATCTGTTGTCCATCTATCACAAACTCATCACTTTTTCTCTCTCTGTCTACAACCATTATTTTTGTCTTCTTTGTGTTCAGGAGAAGGTGTTTTTCTTCACTGGCCTCTTTTCAGATTGACTGCTGCTACAAATAAGAGTGGTATCATCGGCGTACCTCAGGTTAGTAATTCTTGTACCGCCAAACTTCACTCCACCTTCAAACCCCTCCAAAGCTGTTCTCATTATGTCTTCAGAGTAGATGTTAAATAGGTTTGGTGATAGCACACAGCCCTGTCGTAAGCCTCTTCCAATCTTGAACCAATCTGTGTCTCCACTACTTGTTCTGACTGCCGATTCTTGGTCTTCATATAAGCAGCTGATCAGATCCACAAGATGACTTGAAAACCCATCTTTTCATAGTTTCCCACATCTGAGGGTGGCTAACACAGTCAAAAGCTTTACTGTAATCTATGAAGCACATGTAAAGAGGAAGTCTATGCTCTCTGCATTTCTCAATCACATTCCTGATATTGACAATTTGGTCCCTAGTACCCCTTCCATCACGAAATCCTGCCTGCTCATCAGATATTTCCTGCTCCATTTTGTTCTTCATTCTCTTGATGATGATCTTCAGAAGCACTTTACTTGCATGACAAATCAGGCTGATGGTCCGGTGATTGGCACACTCTTTCAAATTTCCCTTCTTTGGCAGTGGAATAAATACTGCCCTGCACCAGTCTCTTGGCCATTTCTTCTTTTTCCAGATGATACCACATAGACGCCACATTAGGTCTATCCCTTCTTTCCCAGTTGCCTTCCACAACTCAGAAGCTACATTATCAATGCCAGGTGACTTAGCATTTTCATTTGTTCCATGGCAAGCTCAACTTCAGATCTCAATGGTGGAGGTTCTTCCTCACTCGTTTCACACTGTACATACACCTTGTCATCTTGTGCCTCAAACAGCTGGGAACTATACTGAACCCATCGCCTTTTGATGTCTACACTTTCGGTAAGAGTGTTACCTTTCTCATCATTTATAACATCCATCCTGGGGGTCCACTTCTTGGTAAGTTCTTTGGCAATACCAAAAGCTATTTTTGAGTCACCCTTACATCTTTCCATTTCCACACACTTCCTTTCGATGTAGTTTCTTTTGTCCTCCTTAACACTTTTGGAGACCTCTTTGTTTAAGCGTGCCCATTCTTCCTTTCCTCCATCTGCCTTTGCTCTCTTCCTGTCATCAGCTAGGTTTAAGGTCTGCTGAGAGATCCACGGCTGTTTCCGTTTCATCTTTCTAGGGATGTACTTCTTTGCTGTGCTCTGGACTGCTTCTTTCATGTCTTCCCACAATTCATTTGGGGTCTGCTCCTCTTCATTAACTTTCAGTAACTCATCAAACCTGTTCTTCACATCTACTGAATATTGAGTGGGAATGTTGTCAACATCATACCTGGTAGGTGGTGCATTGTCTCTCTTAGCTCTCAGTTTTAGTTTTACTTTGGCTACAAGTAGCTAATGGTCACTACCACAGTCAGCGCCTGGTCGTGTCCTGACATTTTGGAGTGATGTTCTCCACCTCTTCCTGACCATGATGTAATCGATCTGGTTTCTTGTTCTATCTCCTGGGCTCATCCAAGTCCACAGTCTCCGTGGATGATGCTGAAATAACGTGTTCCCAATGACTGAGGGGTATAGGCTAGTCAAATTAAAAAAATACCCACCACTAATTGCAATAGAATCCATTTCGCATGCGTCCATCTCCCTCACACAAAAACATATCAAAAGTCCCCAAAACTCCAAGTAGTGGAACAGTGGCTAATTTGCAGGGGTGAAATTTCAAATCGGATTTTGATAAAAACAAATGGTCTCATATTGTTCCGCTTGCAAAAGCATTTAATAAAAAGAATAGTTTGCCATATCTCAGGTGGTTTGTTATCTTGGTAACATGGCAAAGAAGATCAAATCCTCCATTGAGCCGTGTTGACCTTGACCTATTTTGGGGTGTTACCTATATTACAAAACAAATGCAACTTTTAACATTTTGATATATGTTTGCCAATGTAACAATTTGACACCAGTTGGATTACAGATCATATTTCGATTATAAACACCTGTGGGCCAACATTTGACCTTTGACCTTTTTGCCTATAACTCAAGAACTATATGTCGGATACGTTTGTGAAGATTATCATTCATCCAGGTAGTAAACAATATTAATATTGAATTATAATCTAGTCAACTGGACTTTTTTGAGTGGGAAATTTTCACGTCCAATCCTGAACGCATTGACCTGTGAAACGGATGTTGTAGTATCACAGGTCACCACCTTTGAGTTCAACCTGAGAGGTATCTTCCTGATCGCTGAACTGTAGGCCCCGGCCAAGTTGTGACGTAAGCCTAATCTTCACAAACGTATTCTCAACCAATTGGATAGCCCGAATTTGGTTCGAAGATTCGAGAAAACCTCGAGAAAATTAGCGGACTATAGAAACCATCTCCGTTTCAATCTACGGTGTTTACACTCCAAAACAACACCACGGAGCCTGTGGATTAAACCGCTTGTGAAAGGACATAAGGCTAATAAAATCATAGTCAGAGCACAGAAAGATCTGCTCAACGAAGGTGTTCGTCAGAATAATTTTACCATCGATGTTTTGAGGAATGAAATAAATAGTATTTCTGAGGATTTACGTGCGAAATTGCCAGCTGATGTTTACGACGAAGTGTCACAGTTCACCGCGCAGGCGCATTTGACTCAGCATCGCAAGTCTAAATCGAGACAACAAGAAAAGTTTGCAAGGTTGCAGAATTCGGCGCGTGCATCACGATCGGATTCGGATAGAAATTGGAGGAATAGCGAAGGATTTGAACTGGACAGTGAGCTAAAAGATAAATGGGTTAAGAATTTATCTAGTCGTCCTTTGACTGAGATTGAAAGGGATGTTTTAGCGAGAGGATTGAACTTCTCTGTGGCACCAAATCGGATACCACATGTTGATCCGATAACTGCTACTGAATCTGTCATCAAACACAACAACTTGTGCACATCGGACGCGGAGGATTTAAGGTCAAAAGTATCATCTTGCCTTGTTAACGCGAAGACTCCGAACTCGAATTTGAACAAACAGCAACGAGAAGCAATCAAAACCCTTGGTGGAGATAATGACATCACTATTTTACCAGCGGACAAGGGTAGGTGCACTGTTGTGTTAGATAAGACTGAATATCATAGCAAGGTATGTGCGCTGCTAAATGATACCAAGACTTACGAGCCACTGAAGCGTGACCCCACTAGTGGATATCGTAAGAAAGTCATAGACTGTCTCCAAAACCTTGAAAAATCGGAGGTTATTGATCGCAACTTATATCACAAACTGTACCCGGGCGAGTCGATACCCAAGTTCTACGGCCTGCCGAAGATCCATAAACCGCATGCTCCGTTGAGACCAATTGTAAGCTGCGTGGACTCGGTGACATAAAATGTAGCAAAAAACATCGCTTATATTATTGGTCCGCTGGTTGGGAAATCTAAACATCACATTGTCAACTCCCAGGATTTTGTTAACAAAGTTTGTGACATTCAATTGGATGACAACGAGACCATAACTTCTTATGACGTTTCAGCGTTGTTTACATGCGTACTACCTAAAGAAGCGGTGAACTGTGTTCGCGAATTCTTAAGGAAGGATATTACCCTAAAGGAGCGCACAGACCTCAGTCCTGACCAAGTTTGTGAAATTCTTGAATTATGTCTGAACACGACCTACTTTGTCTACGATGGCAAGTTCTACAGACAACGCCATGGTTGCGCAATGGGATCGCCAGCATCACCGATTGTCGTAAACTTGTTTATGGAACAGTTTGAACAGTTGGACCTCACATCGTATGCTGGTACCACCCCCCTTCGCACTGGTATCGTTATGTTGATGACACTTGGGTGAAGCTACGCAAAGATCAACTAGCCTCCTTCTACGATCATATCAATAATGTCAACGAACATATCAAGTTCACTCAGGAAGAACTGAAAGACAACAAACTTGCATTTCTAGACTGCTTGGTCACCGTGCAAAGCAATGGCAGCCTAGAAACATCTGTATACCGCAAGGACACGCACACAGATCAGTATCTGTTGTTTGAATCACACCACCCATTGGTTCACAAACTGGGCGTAATACGCACTTTAATTCATAGAGCGAACACTATTCCCTCTAGTGAGGACACGAAGGAACAGGAACGGGAACATCTACAAAAAGCCCTGAACCTTTGTGGTTATCGTAATTGGACCTTTCACAAACCACTCGCTCAGACCAAATCTACCGACAAAGGTGCCGCTGCTCCCGCACATAAGACTCAAGATGACGGTGAGGTAACTCGCGGTAGGAACATCACTATCCCCTACGTCTCCGGACTTTCAGAGAAACTCCGTCGGATTTTTCGTGACAAAGGGGTACCGGTATCTTTCAAACCCAAGAATACTACCAAGCGATAGTCCACCCCAAAGATAAACAACCTAAAGACAAGCAAAGCAACATCGTCTACGCGATTCAGTGTCAAGACAGTGGATGCGAGGAGCTTTATATTGGGGAGACTAAACAAACACTTGCTAAGCGCATGTACCAGCATAGACGAGCCAGCACTGGTTGCGGTAACTCGGCCGTCTACACGCATTTGGACATTACAAAGCATTCCTTTGACAACAAGGACGTTAAAATCTTGGACAGAGAAAGCAGATGGCTTGAGAGAGGGGTCAAAGAAGCGATTTACGTGAAACGGGAGGAGCCTTCACTTAACAGGGGAGGCGGCTTACGTCACAACTTGGCCGGGGCCTACTTTTCAGCGATCAGGAAGATACCTCTCAGGTTGAACTCAAAGGTGGTGACCTGTGATACTACAACATCCGTTTCACAGGTCAATGAACTTTTGCCGCCAGATGACCAGTAGGGCTGATGATGCGTTCAGGATTGGACGTGAAAATTTCCCACTCAAAAACAGTAAGTCCAGTTGACTAGATTATAGTTCAATATTAATATATGTTGGATACTGGTCAAACTATATTTTCTGAATCCATATGATGATAACAAGATTTGACTGACTTTGAAATTTCACCCCTGTATAAGCGGCCATTTTGGATTTTTGCAAATTAGGCACTGTTCCACTACTTGGATTTGTGGGGACTTTTGATGTGTTATTATGCTTTTCTGAAATGAATGGTGATTAAATGGATTCTGTTGCAATAAGTGGTGTATAAACCCCTTATTTTTCTTAATTTGGCTAGCCTAGTAAGCATATACTACCACTTTTACCCCTGTCAATAGTCATAATGTGTACACAATATTGATTGGAGACATGGCTAAAAAGTGGTAAAATATTACAAGCAGCCCAAGCAGCAATACAATACTACCACTTTTTACCCCTGTTCCATATCAATACTGTTTACACAATATTCATAGGAACAAGGATTGTGTAAAGTATTGGTTATTGTGACCGCTGACCCCACCATCAACAAAAACATAATTATGTGGCCGCAGGGCCTGCAGGCCCGAGGCCGGAGACTCCCACACGACAACTAAACACTCCAAGTGAGTTCCAATATAAATTAGAAGGGCCCACAGGGCATGAAATCAAGAGTCTACGCCTGTCTTTATAAAAAAGCAAGATGTGTCGGCTTTCTTGTTACCAATGTTATATGAAGCTGTCCATAGAACACGCTGTGTGTTCCATAGAGAATCGAGGAAGCGAGTAGCGTCTGAATGATGAACTAAAGAAATTTGGACTTCGGCAAATCCATTCCAAGCCGCGACACAGTATACACTATATGTCCCGTTGACATAGTCTACGATCTTGCCTGCAGTGCTTGCTACAGGGTTCTTGCCCGAGGGCCACTCAAATATAATGATGTAAGCATGCGTGACCAAAAAAACGCGTGAAAAGGAGTGTTTTTTCTTGGTTGCGTACGTTACGCGCTTGACGCGTTAAGGGGGCAAAACCCGGTGATTTTCATGAAAAGGTGTTGTTTTAAAATCGTTTGTAACGCGTTTAGGGTACCATTTTAATCCGCTTTTCAAATCTGCTGAAACTCCGATTCCGAAAAAAAGTTTATTCCAGGGTCGTATAAATATTTAAAGCAGGCTCCAAACCCTAGAGTGTCACTATGTTATGCAAATATATTTCATGACGTGTTACATGTGATTTAACCATGGCCTCGTACTTCTATGTAAAATATCGTTTAGATTGAAAAACTTGCATATTAATTAATGACGTCATATAAATGTTGCTTGAATTATGACCATGATGATGGGTATATACATGTAGGACATACGGGGAGACGAAAATCCGAGACAAAAATATCATGTATTTCAAAAAGATTTTCAGGACCTTTATAGATTCCTCACATTATTTAGTATTATTAGCTAATTCGCAAGCTCAACCGCGAATAAAGCATTTTCAATCCCGCCATCATCTACCTTTTTGCATAGGCCTACCTGAAATACAAACAACATAAATACACATATTTTGGGGAGCACCAAGCTTTGAGTGCCAGACACGAGCCGACGTTGTACGGATCAGGGTATGGATACAGGAAAGTTCTGCACTTACCGCATGGCCGACTGCCTTACCATACCATATCATGATTTATGCTTATCCTTTTCCACAACTTTATTCTCCTCTTCTCTTCATTTAACGCTGCCCGATCATCCGCAATCTAAGATGAAGTAATAGCTATGCAAGTAGAATCTACGTTTATCGATCTCCAAAAGCGATTCGCGCTACTGGAACGGACTGAAACCGCTTCCTCTGATCCGCGTTAAAAACCAGCGATCATGGCTTAATATCAGAAAAGCGCGCATTGTAATTACGAACATAATAAAAATACCGATACATTGTCTACTCGTTACCTATTCATACAACCTTCCCTCAATTGGTTCTACCAAGAAGTATTACTTGCCTCATTTATCGGATCTCTACAAATAATCGTCTGATTATTTTCAAATAGGTTGTAAAGTTGCACGCCCGTGTCTTTTGCTATCAAACTTAGTCAGTGATCGAATCATCCCATGGATGTATTCGCCCAATACACTCCTTGCTCACCAGAGCATATCCTGCACATTATTATGCAAATACGCTAGCTTTAGCTACTATTGAAAATATATTTATTAGCTAATTCGCAAGCTCAACCGCGAATTAATAAAGCATTTTCAATCCCGCCATCATCTACCTTTTTGCATAGGCCTACCTGAAATACAAACAACATAAATACACATATTTTGGGGAGCACCAAGCTTTGAGTGCCAGACACGATCCCCATAATCAGATCTAAAGAACGGGCATGACTGAATGAAAGGCATATAAATTTCCAAAATTAATATAGGCCTACTTGGCTCAACTTTCTATCATCTCAGTCCCAACTTCTCCATATCAGACCCGATTTATCTATATCAATCGAGATTTGTCCATATCAGTTTCATGAGAAATTAAATAAATGGCCGGCAATACCTATATACTGTGAATATACCAGCCGTCTTTATCATCTAGTACAATCATTGACATGTAGCTAGGTCGTATAGGCTTGTTCTAAGGGCCCATCTAGCCCATCGTCTCTCGGTTGTATCAGCTCAAATTACTAGTATTGGCATGCTTAAGATAACAATATCCCAACCAATCTTTCAACTGCTTTAAATCTAAGCAAATACTACGAATAAATAACAAACTATCCTAGGCCTCTTACTTAAAAGGCCTACAGTAATACTACGTAAGACTTGTAAAATACTTGAAAAACATATTCTAGATCTACAATGTCAATCCCCCGGTCACAATTAGGCCTATGTATAGGGCCTAATTGGCTACAACTGAAATCGTAAACTTCGGAAATATATAGGCCTACCTAGGCCTGTGTGTAGGCCTACGAGCCTATTCGAAAATAATTTGGAACATCAATGCACTGAAATATGCAACGTCCATGACGTCGTGACGAACATACATTGATAAAATATAGGCCCTACTCACTGCTCTCTATAGATTCCTTGTTCTCCCTATTCTCTGTTCAAACATATAGGCCACAATAATTTATTCAACTTATGCAAAACTAATACATGATTAATCATTTCTATTGGATGCCAGATGTCTTCTCTGTCTCTTCATCAACGTCCGAAATATTAATTCGGTATTCAGTCCATACAGTATCATTCTTTCTCATCGTATTAGGCTTCCGTGATCTAATCTATAATCTCCCTTATATGATAAATACCTGTTCGAAAGAATCGTCAGCACAAATAATTTGCACTTATCACACGGACATATTTCTTCCTAGACCACCTGATAGGTAATCTCTCATAGGCTACACACGTGCAAAATATAGGCCCTATACCGGGGCCCTAAGTCATATTTATCAATACAAGCGATATAATGGTTTATTGTATATCGATATCATCTTGTTTTCGCCTTCAGAACTACCCCTGAGTGTGACATATGTAACCTACTGATGTTATATGTATGCCTACTCATTCGCCCAACAGCTATAATCCACTCCGAACTCGTTTATGACCATGCGGTCTAGCTAGCTCAGGTTGACTAGTATGAATCCAATATCTTGTCATGGTTATACCACCATTGTCTACGCAACGGTAAACATGGTCCATTCAGTGTAGATACAACATTGCTATCTAAAACCATTTCGGCTTCTGAATGCTCATGAGGCTTGTATGCATATTCATGCATTCTATAGCTATGCAGCTAAACACCGCGTGTCGCATACGTGTTACTTATTCAGCATTTCTCAGCCAATCTTGCTATGCAGCTACAATGCGGGTTCAAATCAGCCCATGCAGTCTATACGCCTATATTCCTTACAGCGAGACCCTATATAAGTCTAGTTACATACCACTTCAGAACTAAAATAGCTATACAGCTACTATCCACTTCAGAATTATACTAGCTATCCAGCTATTTAGTATATTTTCCGCTTCAGAACTATTTCTATGCCGTAAATCAGTACGGTACATGGGCCTAGGCCTAATATCTAAGCAGCGTTGCGACTTGAACAAACTCCCCATGAAATCTAGAATCAGCTAGAGCCTATGGCTGCTTGAGAACTGCACATCATGCGTCCTGTTTAAGAATATTTAGCTAGACATATATTAGCCAAATTACGTGCTCAGATTAAGCCTATATGACATACATAAGGCCTACCTACAACTACCGGCCTACAGTAGTTACGCAGTTAAAATTGCATACACCCCGGCAATGCACCTCGTCAGCACTGCACTGGTCAATAAGCCAGCACGATTCATATATGTATCGCCATTATAGGCACTGATGCACTGATCCATATTGAACTGACCACCAAGTTTTGTACCGATACCATGCATGCTTTGATTAAGCCTAGTTTATTGTCCATAATCTCATCAAGCTATATTTAGTAGCAGAACAATATCTACTGCAACAATATCATAATGAATTAAACTGTCACCATCACCATGTCATGCACAGGCCTACCATAACATTATTGTTGCGAGATAAACATAAATACAAATTGCCTATAAATCTTGAATCTGAAATTTCATCTAATATTCCTGATTAAACTATGCTCAATAGAATCGTCTCTGGAGTCTAAAAACTTTTAAAATATTAACATGCCGGTAGAAATAAGCACGAAAAAATACAGAACAGCAGCAAAAATGAACTGTACACTGTATAGGCCTGTAGGCCTAAATTAATTGCCTCCGTAGCTGAAAACTGCAAACTCACGCGGATCACGCTCTCCAGTCAGTTCACGCTTAATTGTGCGCAAACACTTGTATTCCCAAAAACTGATCAGTGCTAATCGTTTTAATAATAAGCATCTAGAATCTGGAAATTAATTCATACAGTTATCTAATCTCTAATCCAACCCAAGGTCAGGTTAATACTACATCAGGTTACTTCTTCCTGTAATCCGAAACTCCATTAATTTCCTAGTCTATGCCATACTGATCTTAAATTCTTCCGTCTCTATAAATTTGAACATCGTCATAAATCAATCTCAAATTTCTGACCAGGTACCGTAAGCCCCAAGCCTACCTTTAAGACTTTTATGGACCACCGTAGGCCTACCTTTAGGTCTATCTGAGAATCTCTACGTTGACTTAAACCACAGTACAGATACTATTCATCATACTATATTCTCAATTAAACACTTGCACCATCTGCATTGAATTGATCGATCCGGAGGATTATAATCATCTTCCTTCCCCAAAAAGTACATGCCATAAACCAAATAAAACCAAAATGCCAGAGTCTGCAGGACCAACAAGTGTGCCTCCGCACGAGTCGACCGAAAAAACAACCAACTAAACAAAAAGTTTAGTAATGCTAAACCATGTCCCTGTTTAAAGAAAATTCTTGTAAAAACTAAAAATCCTACTGTAACCAGATAGTAATTATGTTGAGCTTATTCTGTATATCTTTGCTGAAACACTTGACAATAAATATAATATTGAGAATATACTATAGTAAAACTTCTCCATCCTCATATAACTGCCTCAGCGTTCTCAAGCAGTACTCGATCGATATGCACTAATTTGTAACACACTATGTATTTATGCATGATCACCATTTCTGCAAGACATGGTTATATCCTTATACAATAGCCTTCATACGATACCTGACCATGATGGCATATACATCATGCCTGCACATTGTCATGATTAATGATCTAATTTCATCTAAAGCTTTGTTCAGATATAGGCCTAGAGGTTCCAAGGAATTGGAAAGCTCCCTAGATATCGATTCGAGACTCAATCTCCTAACTTAATCACATTGTTAGCAACAATAATCTATAAGCTGTTATCCATTATCTCGGTCACTGCACATAACATAACCTTATTTAAGATTCTTGTTGTAGGCCTTTGTAGGCCTACCATCCGTGATTCGTTCTATATCGAATTGTAATGGTCTCTATTAAAAATTAGACAAACGACCTTAAATATTACTTAGTTGGTATATCCCAATGTCAAAAGCCGAATGGATATATGTGACCGTACAGCACGAATGAGCCGTAAATGTCCTCAATTGTATTCTGAGTTACAGTGTAAAATGGGCATGAAGGTCATATTCATAGGTATTTCAATTTGGTGCTACGTGTATCTCATTAAATGAGGTACACGTAGCACCAAATTGAGGTACCTATGAATACGACATTCATGCCCATTTTACACTGTAACTCAGAATACAATTGAGGACATTACGGCTCATTCGTGCTGTACGGTCACATATACTAACATGATATGCAGAGGTAAATAACCTTTATAACAACTTAGGAAATGAGCTTACAATTTGCGTAGCCTATATATAGGCCTATACATTTCATAACCAATGTAGCATGCCTGGACATAGGCCTCGGCCTAGATAAAGAAAATATTAATCGAAATAGGCCAACGCCTACAGAAATATCTTGGACCAATAGAAATATCATTTCACGATTATTCCATATACCATTTCAGTATTGAAATAACCCCAATTTGCTGAACTGGCCTTTGCGTAGGCCAATATAATTTTGACCAAGGCAGCTGCGCAATGATCATCCGTATGACAATATATTACCACGGGCCTTTATTATCGCCCATTCTTCACTACATTCAGACACCGCTATTTATGTAAAAGTATACCCAACGGTTTACAAGAACTGCTGTTCTAACTGTGTGTAAAAACGGTATCGATAATTGTCACATCCTGTATGATGTATAAAATCACGATGCATAACTAAACCAGCAACTCTCATAAAAGAAAGTTTATTACGTCCACCACTCAACACATCATTGAATCGATAATGCGCGCGTAATTTGTGTACCCTGCACATGCATGTGATTTATTATATAAATCAAATAATCTTCTCACTATATACACATGGGTTTCACCGTAACATGTTGGAACATCAATAAGAAAAAACAACATGATCGAAACACCTCCAACAAGAACAATTCCTATCATACCGGTACTCTAAATCTAAATAGGCCTACATCTCACGCATGCAGCCAGTTTGACGATATCTATCAATCTTGAGCAGTTTTCTCGGCTAATTGCTCGCATAATTAATAGTCATACCTGTTTTCCATCATCTTTGACCATGTTTACGAATTGAGTTGAATCATCTGATTTCATACCGCCGTAGGCTACTTAAATTCCCGGTGAAATCAGTTATCTATAGCGCTGTCCGGAATCTGAATCCTAATTTCATGCAGAAACCCAAGCATCAGTGGCATTCAGTATCATGCATCATGTATTGAGCGCAGCTGTAAAGTTGCACGCCCGTGTCTTTGGCTATCAAACTTAGTCAGTGATCGAATCATCCCATGGATGTATTCGCCCAATACACTCCTTGCTCACCAGAGCATATCCTGCACATTATTATGCAAATACGCTAGCTTTAGCTACTATTGAAAATATATCTCCTGCTGGTAGATTTACGAGTTTCCCCTTCTCTGGATTACTTTAAGAATTATATTTGCATTAGAAAGCATTTAAATGGCACACGATATCGGGACACGATAATCAACTTTAGGTGAAGAATTCGGAACCAAATACGATGTGAATACTACTTATAGTTGCCTCTGGGAAAATTATGCTGAATATGGTATTTTATATTCTCACAAAACTACTTTACGAGAATCCATTCAGATTCGTGTAACAAGCTACGAATCTGAAGGCCTCGTGGTACACTCTGAATTCATCGTGTCATTATTTATATTTTAAAGTGGTACGGTATGGTATACCGGAGGGGGTATACCCGGGAGGGGTAGACTTTTAGTGTTCAATGACAAGTTAGTAGGCCTACAAAAATTTGTTCAATTGGTCAAAATCCATCAAAACTTGTAAAGTAAAAGTTTCTGATGTTTAAATCCTGTGGGAGGCATTTAACACAAATGGTCCCACGCAAAGACCCCCTATATTTGACTAAAATAGAGCTCCGAAAGACTTTAATTTTGATAATTTCAGCTCTAAAAGACCCCAAAATTGCTCATTTACTTGTTCGCAGCCCGGTTCGGCGGTTCGCAGTGCCAAAAGACCCCTTTTTACCGATACACCATCAGCTCCCAAATACACACCACCTCAAAAACATACCCGCCAAAAATGTTAAATGTTCATACACTCCTATATCAAAGCAGCCAATCAGAAAAGCTGTTAGAAAAGTACGAAACATGTATTGATTGTGTATATTGTGCACTCCGCGTACTACGCGCAGTGTTTCTCGCGCGTAGTACGCGGAGTAGGATTGATTCATTTTTCGGGCGGGTTGATGCATTTAAATTTGGTTTTATTTTCCAACATTTTTAGTGATAATTTGTTTATAAAAAAGTAAATATCACGTGTTTTTTTTCTTTTCGTGTATGAAATAGATTAATAAACTGGTATTACTTATTGCTCGAGAAATTAGACAAAATAATGCACTTGCGCTGATGGAGATGCGTATAATGCACTCCCCCCTTCGGGGCTCGTGCATTAGACACATCAACATCAGCGCGCGTGCATTATTTTGTCTAATTTCTCTCCCAATAATTCATTAACCTATATTCATTAAACAAGTGTCTACCCCATGTAAAGATGCAAACAAGATTTAAGATATATAGGGCATGGCAATCAGTGTTCAACTTTGCTTTCAAATGAATACAGTTCTACATGCCATAAAAAACACCCATGACTACTATCTGTTCAATTAGCTTAGATTACTGTTTTTTAAAGATATTTGAAAAAGAAAAGTGTTAGCACATCCTTAGACCAAACGGGATTTATATTAAATCCCGAAATTCAATTTGAACCCCCATTTTTTTTTAAATTTGCCTCATTTTATGCAGTTACCACTCCTTTTTTCGCCAAACTGCAAGAGTTTCTAGAATGTTATTAAAACAAGACAATATTTATTGCACATTATAGGAATTTGATTTGATTTGATTTTATTCGGTATCTCCATATTGCACATACAACAATACAAGGTAAATAGATATAAAATGAATTAAGAAAAATAACATATAATACACAAAAAACAAAGCAACGAGATATCACAGGATAGCCCTTTAAGCCCAAAGGCTTATTTCCAAAGGGGTCCTTTACACATAGAAGGGCAAAAGGCATACATACATATAAAAACAAAGAAATATATATACAAGTGAATATTAAAAGTAAAATAAAATCTTTAAACATGTTTAAAATCATTAGAAACTAAATTTGGTTAAAAGATGAGTTTTACAGACTTTTGAAACTTGGTTTATTAGAAATTGATTTGATTGCACTTGGTAAGTTGGCCCAATCCTGAATGGCATTATAATAAAAAGAGCCAGAAGTGATGGTAGTGGATTTTGGAACACGACAATTTTGAGCACTGTTCCTAGTACTGTATTGGTGCACGTTTGAAACTCTGGTAAAATTTGAACTAAGATAGTCTGGGCCAACTTCATTAAAAATATCAAAAACATGGTTCAACCTGAGCTGTTTAGCCCTAGTTTGTATGTTAAGGAAATTAAGATCTTTAAAATCATCTTCTGTAATATGATACATGCAATTCTTATTTAAAATAAATCTGATAACTTTGTTTTGAGCAATTTGTAGGCTTTTACTCATCTGCTTATGTGTGCCAGCATACCAAGAAGAAATAGAGTAATCAAACAAACAAAGTGCAAGAGCAGAGAATAACATTTTCTGGATATTTTGATCAAGAAACTTTGCCTGTCTGTAAAGAAATTTGAGTCTAGAATTTACTTTTTTTTTATGACACCAAGACCCATTTCGTCACCATTCAAGCACTGGTCAATAGTAAGGCCTAAGTATTTGACTGAGGGAGTAGCATGAATTGTTTGCCCTTCACACTCAATGGTATAATTTTGCCAATTCTTCAATTTACGTTTTGTTCCAAAAATAATGAGTTCTGTTTTACCCATGTGGAGAGAAAGTTTATTATCTATGAGCCCTTTGTTACAGCTTTCGAGATTTTTACTAAGCTGCTGCCCAATTTTCAACGGATCTTTATCAGAAACCAAAAGAGCGCTATCGTCTGCATACTGAAGGAGCATACAATCAACACAGTTGGGCATGTCGTTCACGTAACAAAGGAACAATATGGGACCCAAGATACTCCCCTGTGGAACTCCATATGTTAAAGCCATAGAGTTGGAGTCTGAGCCATAAACATTAACAATCTGAGATCTGCAATTCAGATATTTATTTATTTATTTATTTACAACATGTTTACCCAGGGTAGCCCGATTCAGCCGAAGCTGGTCTAACACGGGGCCCTGCAAAATACATAAAAGGAATATAATTATAGAGAATTACAAAGAATATAATTATACAATTTACAACTCAAGCCATTATTAAAAGATACATTAAAAGAATATAAATCTCAAATACATTTGTACAGTTTGCAATAATTATTAAAACTCACATGCCATTATTAAATGAACATTGATCCATAAAAACATCATATAAAACACATAATAACTCAGTAACATATTTCAAGATGTTATTTACATTATACACTATTTAATTAAAACTGGTGAAAATATACATTTTTGTAATACCGTTTAAAAGTTTGCACATTTATTGAGTTTCTAATATCATTTTCAATGTTGTTCCATAATTTTACACCACTGTAACTGAACGATGATTTCAAACATTCTAAGTCATATCCATGAATTGAAGGTGGCAAAGCCAACTGACCAGCAGCAGCCTGTCGTGTGTTAACATTGTGAGTTTTATTGTACATACATGGTTAAACATTTTTGCAAGATAATGTGGCGCCAGGCCATTAAGAGATTTATAAACCATTAGTGCTTTAAAATAATCATTACGAGTGTGAAGCCGTTCCCAACCAAGAATTCTAAACATGAAATTAGATGAAGTTAAGTTGTTCACGCTCAAAATCACTCTTGCACAGCGTTTATGAAGAACATTAAGTTTGGAACTGTCATCTTTAAAACGACCATACCATGAGATATTGCAATAGTCAAATATAAGCTGAACAAACGATTTAAAAATAACATTTAATGTATCAATTTCAAGGAAAGGTTTCAGACGTCTTAATAGCCCAATCTTACAGAAAACCTTTTGAATAAGACTATTAACTTGATCATGCCATTTTAACTGATCATCAACAACAACACCTAGGCATTTTGCCTTTCTTACTCTTTCAAGTTGTTTACCATTAACAAATACAGAAAAATCTTTCTCATTAACATTCCTTAACTTACTCGCAGTTCCAATCAACATAACATTTGTCTTATCAGTGTTCAAAAACAATTTATTAACATTCAACCAATTCATTATTGAATCAAGATCAGAAGACAATTTAGCAGATATATCTTGGGGTCTTTACCACTGACGGAGAGTGTTGTGTCGTCAGCATACATAGATATTTGACCATGGGAAATTACTTTGTTCATACTGTTGATAAATATAAGGAAAAACAATGGACCTAGTATACTGCCCTGGGGGACACCTGTTGAAACAGGTAGTGAGTTTGACATAGTATCTTTAAAACACACTCTCTGGGTGCGGCACGATAAATATGAACTGAACCACTCATGTGCAGTGGCAGAAGCACCCAAATTTTTAAGTTTACTGAGCAATATTTCGTGATTGACGGTGTCGAATGCTTTGCGCAAATCTATAAACGAAACACCAATCATTTTACCAGAATTTATACTATTAGTCCAATCATTAACCATATTTAACAAACATGTGTCAGTAGAATGAAAAGGCCTAACACCTGATTGATTTTCATTAATCAGCTTGTTTTCACTTAAATAATCATACAAATGTTTATGAACAGCCTTTTCAATGATTTTGCTCACAACAGGAAGGATGGCAATTGGCCTGAAGTTGTTAATTGACATATCACCACCTTTGTGAAGAGGAACTACTTTAGCTTCTTTCCATAAATCGGGAAACACACCTGTTCTCAAAGACAAATTCATAATGTACACAAGGCTGCTCAAAATAGCAGGTTTGGCCAATTTTAAAATTTTGCTACCAATGTCATCAAGACCAGTGGCCTTTTTCTCACTCATGAGGTCAATTTCTCTACAAATAAATTCACTTGAAATAGATGGTAAATCAAGTACGGGTTTAGAGCAATCGCCAATTGGTTTATCTTCAACATAAACAGATTCATCATTGCAAATAGTACCATTGCTATCAACAAGTTTAGCAGCAACACCTGTAAAGTACTTATTAAAACCATTAGCAATATCATTAACACTTGTACACACCTCGTCATCAATAGTAATTGATGAGGGACTAGGAGAAGCTTTGTGTGGCAAAATATCGTTAAGCGCTTTCCACATCTTCTTAGAATCACCAGCATTTTGGGACACACTTTGCTTACAATAAGTTTCTTTTGCTTTACGAATCATTGATGTAACCTCATTTCTACACTGCTTATATACTTCCCAATCAGAACTAGTATTACTTCTCAAAGCTTTGCGATGTAAATAATCCCTTTTTGACATATTCTTTTTAATATCTTTGTTTAACCAAGGTGTTGGTGTAGCTTTTACATGCTTAGACTTTTTAGGAATATGTTTATCAACAACTCTTTCAAACATTTCATACCATAACTTTAAAGCATCATTGACATTACGAAATTTTTCAATCTCATTCCATGGTACACTAGTTAGATCATCAACAAACTTTTTCTCATCAAATGATTTAAAACACCGATACTCAATGGATTTATGTTCACCTTTCACTGGTTTACAATTTCTAACTGCATAAATCATGTAATGGTCACTTATTGATGTTTGTATAACACCACAATTACTATATAACTCAGGTTTAGAAGTATGAAATAGATCAATGATTGTTTTGCTATGTGACGTGACCCTTGTTGGTAAACAGATCAATTGCTGTAATTGATGCATTTCGGTGACAAACTTAAGATCATTGACCTCCTTGGTGGATACATTAGGAGAATAATCACAATTAAAATTTCCAAGCACAACAATCTCATTATCAGCTACAGAAGCATTTGATAACATAACAGACAATTTTTTCAGAAAACTCAGTATTTTTTCCATTAGGGTTATAGATAGCACACACCAAAATGGGGCTTCTATGGGGCGGTGTTATCTCAGCCCATATACACTCAACACTACCATCAGATAAATCATCTCTTTTCTTATAATTATAAGTATTTCTAATGTAGAGAGCGACGCCGCCTCCATCTCATTTTCTGTCTTTTCTTAAGATGTTAAAACCAGGTAGATGTAACTCACTGTCAACAATACTTTGGTCACAGAGAGTTTCGTTAACGCAAATAATATCGAATACATTACCACACATATGTCGAAACTCATCGATTTTACCGATCAAACTGTGTGTATTAATGTAGACTATGCCATAGTCGAATTTTATTAAAAATATGTTATTATTAGTCATGATGATGAACCCATTTCGTTGAACTCAAAATTATACCGCTGTTTATTAAAATTAAAGTATTCAATAGTAAAATGGTCATAAAGAGTTAAAATATCAGACGATTAGTGACAAGAAAAGTAATTGAATGCAACATTATCTTGCATAGGGGGCCTAATTATAACGGCTCACTTTAATACTGAACAATTCTGATTTTGGAATCTACCAGTTTATTGATAGCGAACCCCGAAATTTCGACTATGAACTTTGAATCGTAAGCAGAACTTTACCCCCTGGACTTTGCTCTCTAAAACACACTGTCAAGCATACTTGTTTATCAGTCCATTAACCACAAGTACGCGCTAGATGTTTGATGAGAGATTAACTTTCGCGTCTACACAAAAGCGCCGCACGGTGTAGTTAATGGTAATGGCGCAGGCCCAGACGATTTAAACCATAGCGAGGTATGGGCGACCAATCACAAGGCAGATCCATTTAAAGATGCATTACATCATGCCCAATTTTAGTTAGGCCAGAAATTGGCCTAACTCTCCATAGAGTCCCGTGTTAAAAATCTTAACCGCAAGGCAATGTCAGTAGTCCATTTGGGAAGCTAACAAACAGAGGGAGTAGGGTGACTGATCAGATGTGAAAATCTATAAATTGTGCACACATTAATTAAATCAGAGTTTTAAGCTTAAATACAATATCCAGAGTATGCACAATGGGCAAGTGGACTACGGGGTAGTCTAGTATTAATGTGACCAAATTTTATTCCCTTGGATGAAAAATTAGGAACACTACCATTTTGCAATTGCATATACTCATTTTCATGAACAACATCATGTGCAACTTTTTCTTGTAAATTCCTAATTTCATGGTCAACAACAACAGTTTTTAAATCAAGTGAACTTGATCTTTCGGCACTCTGAACATGGCCAAATTCTCAATTTTTGGCAGTCTTACTTGTAAAACTACTTCTACAATAATTAGCTTTATGACCTACAATGCTAGACAAAATAGGTTGGAATGAAAAATAGAATGTGCACCTTGTAATGGCCATATTTTCGTTATTTCTGGAGTGATGAAATGGCACTTTCTTGAGTGTCAAGTCTAAACATTACCCTCACCCCCAATACCTCCCCCTGCCCCACCAATCAATGTTGGGTACTACTGAGCGCACATGAACAAAATGTCAGGATTCAACATTGATCGGGGGGAACGGGGGCTCATTTGCAATACCGTACTAATTTCATTCCAACCCTTTTGTCCAGGGTTGTCTCTAAGGCTACCCGAAATTACATAATGACACGTGTTTTATAGCTATAGTTTTTTTATTCTTTGTCCGATTTACATGAAAATTTACATCAAAATAAAACAAATTATTGTCTTTTCCTCAATGACAAAACCAAAATTGTTTTAGTGTCACTAGTGTAAGGGAGCGGTCAATTCATGTACATGCAGCCTTTAATTTGAAGTTCATGCAATTCAACTAAAGTAGCTCATATAACGTCATATATTGCATTATAAGTGTTGTACGTCCAAGAAATGTTCATTATACCCTTTACATGTAAATGAAATATCATAAATGTAATTCATGAAAGTATAATCTTAGAAACAGAACATGAAAAACTGAAATAAATGTTTTTTGAAGTTAAAAAATATACAAAATACATAGAAAATCATTATTTCGTCTTCAGTAGATAGTCAACATGTGTAGTATATTTTGCAGGTTTTATAGCTATATTGTTCTTATTGTAAGTCTGTAGAAAGGAAAATTAAAATCAAATGTTCAGTACAAAAACGAAGCATTTAATTTAATTTTTATTCATTGGCAAAAGCAAATTAAAACAAAAGAAATTAAAAAAAATGCCGGGAATTGAACCCAAGCCCTTCCGTTAACTGCCAGTCGCCTTATCCACTGAGCTATTGAGGCGTTATAATTCAACGTGCACTTTTGTACTAGAGATTCTTTATAAATGAATAAAAAGTGTTTTAAACTAATCCACTTGTTTTATGCAACAATAATTGGCTTATTGAATAGAGAACCACGGTATTCAGACCTTTTCTTCACAAATTAGATTCCAAAACTTGACATAAATAGACAAATGCACGGTATGCAAACCTGTAAACAGTATAGGGACATAGTATTTAAATCTTTATTGTGTCTGCATACCGTAAAACTCATACATTGATATGGTCTAAATTATCGCAAACAAACCGAGTAACATTAAATAGCTCTATTGATAGAGCACGTACCAGTTAAACGAGCAGATTTGACAGCGTGGGTTCGAATCCTGCATGGTCGCTTTTTATTTTGATCCCGATATTTTATTTTTCCTTAGTATTTATTTATACAGAATAGATTTCAGATTTTTGTTGATCTAAATAATGTTTTACAAGTTTGTAGACTTATTTTTTTGGCATTTAAAGTGATCAACTGTGTTTCTAAACAGGGCCAAAAATAGGATATTAGGAATTTTAGTGACCAGTCCCTAAATATGACGGATTAGCTATTGTTACTTTTTGTGGTAAAGGATAATGATAAGAGCTGCTTAGCCTCCAAATTGCAGGTCCATATCTTATTTACTTTTTATTTTATGGCCAAAAAAACCAAAATTAGATGATTTTTTTCAACTTTTCAAATACATGTCTCTAAGGCTACCCGAAATTACATAATGACACGTGTTTTATAGCTATAGTATATTTATTCTTTGTCCGATTTACATGAAAATTTACAAAAAAAAAAAAAAAATTATTGTCTTTTCCTCAATGACAAAACCAAAATTGTTTTAGTGTCACTAGTGTAAGGGAGCGGTCAATTCATGTACATGCAGCCTTTAATTTGAAGTTCATGCAATTCAACTAAAGTAGCTCATATAACGTCATATATTGCATTATAAGTGTTGTACGTCCAAGAAATGTTCATTTTACCCTTTACATGTAAATGAAATATCATAAATGTAATTCATGAAAGTATAATCTTAGAAACAGAACATGAAAAACTGAAATAAATGTTTTTTGAAGTTAAAAAAATATACAAAATACATAGAAAATCATTATTTCGTCTTCAGTAGATAGTCAACATGTGTAGTATATTTTGCAGGTTTTATAGCTATATTGTTCTTATTGTAAGTCTGTAGAAAGGAAAATTAAAATCAAATGTTCAGTACAAAAACGAAGCATTTAATTTAATTTTTATTCATTGGCAAAAGCAAATTAAAACAAAAGAAATTAAAAAAAATGCCGGGAATTGAACCCAAGCCCTTCCGTTAACTGCCAGTCGCCTTATCCACTGAGCTATTGAGGCGTTGTAATTCAACGTGCACTTTTGTACTAGAGATTCTTTATAAATGAATAAAAGTGTTTTAAACTAATCCACTTGTTTTATGCAACAATAATTGGCTTATTGAATAGAGAACCACGGTATTCAGACCTTTTCTTCACAAATTAGATTCCAAAACTTGACATAAATAGACAAATGCACGGTATGCAAACCTGTAAACAGTATAGGGACATAGTATTTAAATCTTTATTGTGTCTGCATACCGTAAAACTCATACATTGATATGGTCTAAATTATCGCAAACAAACCGAGTAACATTAAATAGCTCTATTGATAGAGCACGTACCAGTTAAACGAGCAGATTTGACAGCGTGGGTTCGAATCCTGCATGGTCGCTTTTTATTTTGATCCCGATATTTTATTTTTCCTTAGTATTTATTTATACAGAATAGATTTCAGATTTTTGTTGATCTAAATAATGTTTTACAAGTTTGTAGACTTATTTTTTTGGCATTTAAAGTGATCAACTGTGTTTCTAAACAGGGCCAAAAATAGGATATTAGGAATTTTAGTGACCAGTCCCTAAATATGACGGATTAGCTATTGTTACTTTTTGTGGTAAAGGATAATGATAAGAGCTGCTTAGCCTCCAAATTGCAGGTCCATATCTTATTTACTTTTTATTTTAAAAAAAAAAAACAAAATTAGATGATTTTTTTTCAACTTTTCAAATACAATGCTAGACAAAATAGGTTGGAATGAAAAATAGAATGTGCACCTTGTAATGGCCATATTTTCGTTATTTCTGGAGTGATGAAATGGCACTTTCTTGAGTGTCAAGTCTAAACATTACCCTCACCCCCAATACCTCCCCCTGCCCCACCAATCAATGTTGGGTACTACTGAGCGCACATGAACAAAATGTCAGGATTCAACATTGATCGGGGGAACGGGGCTCATTTGCAATACCGTACTAATTTCATTCCAACCCTTTTGTCCAGGGTTGTCTCTAAGGCTACCCGAAATTACATAATGACACGTGTTTTATAGCTATAGTTTTTTTATTCTTTGTCCGATTTACATGAAAATTTACATCAAAATAAAACAAATTATTGTCTTTTCCTCAATGACAAAACCAAAATTGTTTTAGTGTCACTAGTGTAAGGGAGCGGTCAATTCATGTACATGCAGCCTTTAATTTGAAGTTCATGCAATTCAACTAAAGTAGCTCATATAACGTCATATATTGCATTATAAGTGTTGTACGTCCAAGAAATGTTCATTATACCCTTTACATGTAAATGAAATATCATAAATGTAATTCATGAAAGTATAATCTTAGAAACAGAACATGAAAAACTGAAATAAATGTTTTTTGAAGTTAAAAAATATACAAAATACATAGAAAATCATTATTTCGTCTTCAGTAGATAGTCAACATGTGTAGTATATTTTGCAGGTTTTATAGCTATATTGTTCTTATTGTAAGTCTGTAGAAAGGAAAATTAAAATCAAATGTTCAGTACAAAAACGAAGCATTTAATTTAATTTTTATTCATTGGCAAAAGCAAATTAAAACAAAAGAAATTAAAAAAATGCCGGAATTGAACCCAAGCCCTTCCGTTAACTGCCAGTCGCCTTATCCACTGAGCTATTGAGGCGTTATAATTCAACGTGCACTTTTGTACTAGAGATTCTTTATAAATGAATAAAAAGTGTTTTAAACTAATCCACTTGTTTTATGCAACAATAATTGGCTTATTGAATAGAGAACCACGGTATTCAGACCTTTTCTTCACAAATTAGATTCCAAAACTTGACATAAATAGACAAATGCACGGTATGCAAACCTGTAAACAGTATAGGGACATAGTATTTAAATCTTTATTGTGTCTGCATACCGTAAAACTCATACATTGATATGGTCTAAATTATCGCAAACAAACCGAGTAACATTAAATAGCTCTATTGATAGAGCACGTACCAGTTAAACGAGCAGATTTGACAGCGTGGGTTCGAATCCTGCATGGTCGCTTTTTTATTTTGATCCCGATATTTTATTTTTCCTTAGTATTTATTTATACAGAATAGATTTCAGATTTTTGTTGATCTAAATAATGTTTTACAAGTTTGTAGACTTATTTTTTTGGCATTTAAAGTGATCAACTGTGTTTCTAAACAGGGCCAAAAATAGGATATTAGGAATTTTAGTGACCAGTCCCTAAATATGACGGATTAGCTATTGTTACTTTTTGTGGTAAAGGATAATGATAAGAGCTGCTTAGCCTCCAAATTGCAGGTCCATATCTTATTTACTTTTTATTTTATGGCCAAAAAAACCAAAATTAGATGATTTTTTTTCAACTTTTCAAATACATGTCTCTAAGGCTACCCGAAATTACATAATGACACGTGTTTTATAGCTATAGTTTTTTTATTCTTTGTCCGATTTACATGAAAATTTACATCAAAATAAAAAAATTATTGTCTTTTCCTCAATGACAAAACCAAAATTGTTTTAGTGTCACTAGTGTAAGGGAGCGGTCAATTCATGTACATGCAGCCTTTAATTTGAAGTTCATGCAATTCAACTAAAGTAGCTCATATAACGTCATATATTGCATTATAAGTGTTGTACGTCCAAGAAATGTTCATTTTACCCTTTACATGTAAATGAAATATCATAAATGTAATTCATGAAAGTATAATCTTAGAAACAGAACATGAAAAACTGAAATAAATGTTTTTTGAAGTTAAAAAATATACAAAATACATAGAAAATCATTATTTCGTCTTCAGTAGATAGTCAACATGTGTAGTATATTTTGCAGGTTTTATAGCTATATTGTTCTTATTGTAAGTCTGTAGAAAGGAAAATTAAAATCAAATGTTCAGTACAAAAACGAAGCATTTAATTTAATTTTTATTCATTGGCAAAAGCAAATTAAAACAAAAGAAATTAAAAAAAATGCCGGGAATTGAACCCAAGCCCTTCCGTTAACTGCCAGTCGCCTTATCCACTGAGCTATTGAGGCGTTGTAATTCAACGTGCACTTTTGTACTAGAGATTCTTTATAAATGAATAAAAGTGTTTTAAACTAATCCACTTGTTTTATGCAACAATAATTGGCTTATTGAATAGAGAACCACGGTATTCAGACCTTTTCTTCACAAATTAGATTCCAAAACTTGACATAAATAGACAAATGCACGGTATGCAAACCTGTAAACAGTATAGGGACATAGTATTTAAATCTTTATTGTGTCTGCATACCGTAAAACTCATACATTGATATGGTCTAAATTATCGCAAACAAACCGAGTAACATTAAATAGCTCTATTGATAGAGCACGTACCAGTTAAACGAGCAGATTTGACAGCGTGGGTTCGAATCCTGCATGGTCGCTTTTTTATTTTGATCCCGATATTTTATTTTTCCTTAGTATTTATTTATACAGAATAGATTTCAGATTTTTTTTGATCTAAATAATGTTTTACAAGTTTGTAGACTTATTTTTTTGGCATTTAAAGTGATCAACTGTGTTTCTAAACAGGGCCAAAAATAGGATATTAGGAATTTTAGTGACCAGTCCCTAAATATGACGGATTAGCTATTGTTACTTTTTGTGGTAAAGGATAATGATAAGAGCTGCTTAGCCTCCAAATTGCAGGTCCATATCTTATTTACTTTTTATTTTATGGCCAAAAAAACAAAATTAGATGATTTTTTTTCAACTTTTCAAATACAATGCTAGACAAAATAGGTTGGAATGAAAAATAGAATGTGCACCTTGTAATGGCCATATTTTCGTTATTTCTGGAGTGATGAAATGGCACTTTCTTGAGTGTCAAGTCTAAACATTACCCTCACCCCCAATACCTCCCCCTGCCCCACCAATCAATGTTGGGTACTACTGAGCGCACATGAACAAAATGTCAGGATTCAACATTGATCGGGGGGAACGGGGGCTCATTTGCAATACCGTACTAATTTCATTCCAACCCTTTTGTCCAGGGTTGTCTCTAAGGCTACCCGAAATTACATAATGACACGTGTTTTATAGCTATAGTTTTTTTATTCTTTGTCCGATTTACATGAAAATTTACATCAAAATAAAACAAATTATTGTCTTTTCCTCAATGACAAAACCAAAATTGTTTTAGTGTCACTAGTGTAAGGGAGCGGTCAATTCATGTACATGCAGCCTTTAATTTGAAGTTCATGCAATTCAACTAAAGTAGCTCATATAACGTCATATATTGCATTATAAGTGTTGTACGTCCAAGAAATGTTCATTATACCCTTTACATGTAAATGAAATATCATAAATGTAATTCATGAAAGTATAATCTTAGAAACAGAACATGAAAAACTGAAATAAATGTTTTTGAAGTTAAAAATATACAAAATACATAGAAAATCATTATTTCGTCTTCAGTAGATAGTCAACATGTGTAGTATATTTTGCAGGTTTTATAGCTATATTGTTCTTATTGTAAGTCTGTAGAAAGGAAAATTAAAATCAAATGTTCAGTACAAAAACGAAGCATTTAATTTAATTTTTATTCATTGGCAAAAAGCAAATTAAAACAAAAGAAATTAAAAAAAATGCCGGGAATTGAACCCAAGCCCTTCCGTTAACTGCCAGTCGCCTTATCCACTGAGCTATTGAGGCGTTATAATTCAACGTGCACTTTTGTACTAGAGATTCTTTATAAATGAATAAAAAGTGTTTTAAACTAATCCACTTGTTTTATGCAACAATAATTGGCTTATTATTGAATAGAGAACCACGGTATTCAGACCTTTTCTTCACAAATTAGATTCCAAAACTTGACATAAATAGACAAATGCACGGTATGCAAACCTGTAAACAGTATAGGGACATAGTATTTAAATCTTTATTGTGTCTGCATACCGTAAAACTCATACATTGATATGGTCTAAATTATCGCAAACAAACCGAGTAACATTAAATAGCTCTATTGATAGAGCACGTACCAGTTAAACGAGCAGATTTGACAGCGTGGGTTCGAATCCTGCATGGTCGCTTTTTTATTTTGATCCCGATATTTTATTTTTCCTTAGTATTTATTTATACAGAATAGATTTCAGATTTTTGTTGATCTAAATAATGTTTTACAAGTTTGTAGACTTATTTTTTTGGCATTTAAAGTGATCAACTGTGTTTCTAAACAGGGCCAAAAATAGGATATTAGGAATTTTAGTGAACAGTCTCTAAATATGACGGATTAGCTATTGTTACTTTTTGTGGTAAAGTATAATGATAAGAGCTGCTTAGCCTCAAATTGCAGGTCCATATCTTATTTACTTTTCATTTTATGGCCAAAAAACCAAAATTAGATGATTTTTTTCAACTTTTCAAATACATGTCTCTAAGGCTACCTGAAATTACATAATGACACGTGTTTTATAGCTATAGTTTTTTATTCTTTGTCCGATTTACATGAAAATTTACATCAAAATAAAAAAAATTATTGTCTTTTCCTCAATGACAAAACCAAAATTGTTTTAGTGTCACTAGTGTAAGGGAGCGGTCAATTCATGTACATGCAGCCTTTAATTTGAAGTTCATGCAATTCAACTAAAGTAGCTCATATAACGTCATATATTGCATTATAAGTGTTGTACGTCCAAGAAATGTTCATTTTACCCTTTACATGTAAATGAAATATCATAAATGTAATTCATGAAAGTATAATCTTAGAAACAGAACATGAAAAACTGAAATAAATGTTTTTTGAAGTTAAAAAATATACAAAATACATAGAAAATCATTATTTCGTCTTCAGTAGATAGTCAACATGTGTAGTATATTTTGCAGGTTTTATAGCTATATTGTTCTTATTGTAAGTCTGTAGAAAGGAAAATTAAAATCAAATGTTCAGTACAAAAACGAAGCATTTAATTTAATTTTTATTCATTGGCAAAAGCAAATTAAAACAAAAGAAATTAAAAAAAATGCCGGGAATTGAACCCAAGCCCTTCCGTTAACTGCCAGTCGCCTTATCCACTGAGCTATTGAGGCGTTGTAATTCAACGTGCACTTTTGTACTAGAGATTCTTTATAAATGAATAAAAAGTGTTTTAAACTAATCCACTTGTTTTATGCAACAATAATTGGCTTATTGAATAGAGAACCACGGTATTCAGACCTTTTCTTCACAAATTAGATTCCAAAACTTGACATAAATAGACAAATGCACGGTATGCAAACCTGTAAACAGTATAGGGACATAGTATTTAAATCTTTATTGTGTCTGCATACCGTAAAACTCATACATTGATATGGTCTAAATTATCGCAAACAAACCGAGTAACATTAAATAGCTCTATTGATAGAGCACGTACCAGTTAAACGAGCAGATTTGACAGCGTG
Source organism: Amphiura filiformis (assembly GCF_039555335.1). Classification (NCBI taxonomy): domain Eukaryota; kingdom Metazoa; phylum Echinodermata; class Ophiuroidea; order Amphilepidida; family Amphiuridae; genus Amphiura; species Amphiura filiformis. The sequence continues at coordinate 102,478 of NW_027305566.1, read as the reverse complement.
GGTTCGAATCCTGCATGGTCGCTTTTTTTATTTTGATCCCGATATTTTATTTTTCCTTAGTATTTATTTATACAGAATAGATTTCAGATTTTTGTTGATCTAAATAATGTTTTACAAGTTTGTAGACTTATTTTTTTGGCATTTAAAGTGATCAACTGTGTTTCTAAACAGGGCCAAAAATAGGATATTAGGAATTTTAGTGACCAGTCCCTAAATATGACGGATTAGCTATTGTTACTTTTTGTGGTAAAGGATAATGATAAGAGCTGCTTAGCCTCCAAATTGCAGGTCCATATCTTATTTACTTTTTATTTTATGGCCAAAAAAACAAAATTAGATGATTTTTTTTCAACTTTTCAAATACAATGCTAGACAAAATAGGTTGGAATGAAAAATAGAATGTGCACCTTGTAATGGCCATATTTTCGTTATTTCTGGAGTGATGAAATGGCACTTTCTTGAGTGTCAAGTCTAAACATTACCCTCACCCCCAATACCTCCCCCTGCCCCACCAATCAATGTTGGGTACTACTGAGCGCACATGAACAAAATGTCAGGATTCAACATTGATCGGGGGGAACGGGGGCTCATTTGCAATACCGTACTAATTTCATTCCAACCCTTTTGTCCAGGGTTGTAGTTTGTTACATTTATGACAACGGACACGTTCCTCATGATGACAAGAGTCCTTGTTGTGGTTTTTTAGACCGCAATTGAAGCATCCGCCATAAGGCCGACTTTCAACAGAGTTTTGTAAGTTTTTACTTCCTCTGCGCGAGTTACGCGGGCGAAATTGTCATAATTACGGGAAGGTGACTCAAAGATATGACTCAAACCATTTAGTAGAGTTCATTCCCAGAGAAGTAAGCTTTTGACATAAAATAGAGTGATTAACACTGTCGAATGATTTCTGGATGTCAAGAAGCACCATTCCAGTAAACAGACCAGCACTGATTTGGTTTCTGATATGATCTTGAAGATAGATAAGACATGTGTCTGTGGAATATTTACCTCTAAAACCTGACTGAAATTTAAATAAGATGTTATTTTCCGTGAGATACCTGTTAAATTGTACAAACACTGCCTTCTCCAAAATTTTGGAGGCCACAGACAAAATACTAACAGGTCTGTAGTTGCCTACTTCTAACCTGCTCTTCTTTTTAAATAATGGTTTGACCTTGGCAATTTTCATTTCACTTGGAAACACTTCAGTCCTGATAGAGAGATTAATAATATATGTGATTGGAGTTTTAATGACTTCTGCAGCATCTTTCAGAAAACGAGCCGGCAAGCCATCTAAGCCAGTGCTTTTATCGATGTTAAGATTGGTTAGCTCATCATAGACAAAGGTCTCCCTGACTTCATGGAGATCAAAGGATCCATTCCTGATATGACTGTAATAGCTTTGGAACCTGTTGGAGTTAACATCATAAAGACCACTTGGCTCAGGTAGCTCACCAACAAGTTTGGCAGCAACTCCAGTAAAGAATTTGTTGAAATGATTAGCAACTTCTTTGTTCTCAAAACACTTTTTACCATCAATATCTAAAACCATATTGGTAGAGTCTTTTGTTTTGTTTTGGTACCCAAGCTCTTTGAGATTTTTCCAGAGCTTTTTAGAATCATTTTTATTTGCCTCAATCTTATGCAAAATGTACTGTTGTTTAGCAGATCTTATCTCTCTTTGGACTTTATTACGTAACTTACAGTACTCTTTATAATACTCAGACATATGCTTGTTTTTATTAAATTGTGCAAGCAAACAGTCACTTTCTCTGATGTTATCAATAATCTCACTTGTCATCCATGGTTCAGAGCGTTGTTTAATCCGAACTTCCCTTAGAGGAGCAACAGAGTCAAGAGTGTTCAAGAATATGTTACAAAACATGGACCAAGCTCTATCAACATCGTTACATAACAATATTTCAGACCAGTCAGTTTCAGACAACTTATCAATAAAAGATTTCTTGCTGTAATTCTTTAAAGATCTTACTTTAACTCTTTTATGCTCATTGATTGTTGGTTTGGGTGACTTCCCAGCAAACACAAAAACGTTTTAAAAACGTTTTAAAGAAGTTATATTTTGGTTTTTGGTTTAGGTAAAAACGTTTTAATAACATTAAAATGTCGGGTTATATAAAGGTCATGATAACGTTTTAAAACGTTTTGTATGAAAACACACTACAGCAATATTTTTTAATGTTTCAACAAATGTTATTGTAAACTAATTTTGCAAACATTTTTGCAAAATATTTTGCCAACACTTAAATAACATTATGTTAAAATGTTTGAACTCAGCAAACACAGAAATGTTTTTAAAATGTTTTTTCAAAACCTTTTAATAACATTTTAATGTCGGGTTATATAAAGGTCATGAAAACGTTTTTAAAACGTTATTGAAAATATTTTGGGCAAACATTTTTCGCAAAATATTTTTTCAACTAAAATAACATTCTGTTTAGAATGTTTTGTATCAAGTTTTCAAGAATGTTTTTGGAATGTTATTAAAACGTTTTTATACCCTTTATATAACCCGACATTTAAACGTTTTCTGTAAAACATTTTTGTTTGCTGAGCAGTAGATTATCAAAAATGTTTTTAAGGTTATGAAAACGTTTTATACTCTTAATATACCCTTTATATAACCCGACATTTAAACGTTTTCTGAGAACCTTTTATAACCTTTTGCGAATAATGTCGAAAACGTTTTGTGTTTGCTGGGTTCCTTGTACAGTACGTGAAAAAGTGATCACTTAACCCAGTTGTTACCACACCATATTGACTGATTACATTGTCATAATTACATATAATGTGATCAAGAGCAGACTTTGTGGTAGGGTTGATTCTAGTTTAGTTGGGGTATGAATAAGTTGTTTATGTCCAAACAAGTGCAACATGTTAGCATATTTGGTGTATACTCGGTCTTTACGTAAAGCACATATGTTCATATCACCCAAAATAATCACTTCAGAATCAGCAGGCAATTTTGAAAGGACATGCTCAAGATTGTTGATAAATTGTGAATTCTTTTCAGGCCTGTAACAGGAACCAACAATAAAAGGTTTGCATCTTGGTAACAAAATCTCAGTCCAAATAGCTTGGGAATGTCTAAATCAGGCCTGGGATTAAATGCCAAATCAGAATGAATGTAGATGCAGGTACCGCCGCCATTTTTGTTACGGTCCTTACGGATAACTGAGAAATTAGGAATGTTGATTTCATTTAAACTCGATGCGTCTTATTTAAACTCGATCCTTTTTTTAAACTCGATGCAATTTGAACAGCGGGGCAATATGTGCCATATGTACAACGTATGGACACGGTGACACCTAGTACCTGCACCTGTGTACCTGCACGGTGATAAAGAATGTTCAGAAACCGTGAACAACACAATAACAAAATCGTCACACTGTCGTGATAAGGTTAATACGTAGTTGTATGGTTGTGAATAAATTAGTTGTATTTTAACCTAGCGACGTTGTAAAGCAAATTCGTGCTGTGCCAAAACTCTCTCTGCAGATTTAACCTTAACTTTCAATGGTCCACCAGTTACAGTAAAGTTATACTACGTAACCTTGTGAGGTCAAATTTGGGCAAAATTGCTCAGTTTTTTACAGAAGAATATTTTTGTTACGTGGTCCGAAAACATTTTGGAAAAACCGTTATGGGGGGATTTTCTCTCAAACTGAGCAATTTTGCTTAAATTAGACCACACAGATGGATTCATTAAGTTTTGCCATTCTAAAAAGTATTTTTATATACTTTAGACCAACAATTTAGCAGTTATGAGGCTTATGAGTTTCCATAATTCCAGAGTTAAGACCATCCTTAACCAAATCAACCAAACCAAATTTGGCATATTCAAAAAACCGTGTTTTTCTTAATCACCAACCCAAAATCGCCATATTAAAAAAATGAGTTTTTCTCAGAATTGTACATTGTGGATTTTGATTTTTAGCATTAAAAAAAAAGAATTGTTTTGCCGTTTCCAGTGTATCAAATCTGGAAAAGGTGTCAATATATATAAATACATTTTCCATTATAGCTTTTAGCGAAACCTGGCTTTCTGACAAAACCTCGCCTTTTCTCATGCATACTGATGGCTATACTATTGCCCATGTTGATATAAAGAAACTAGAGGGCCGTATATTTGTACACAAATCATATTGACCTCTGGGGCCAAGATGGGCAAAAAGCACTTCTTCGGGGTAGGGCCCACATGTGTACCACATATGGGCCCCAGGGCCTTTGTAGTTTTAGCGCTGGCCTTGACAGAATGTGTTTGATGGAGGGATACCCGCATGTTATCGGTGTACCCAAACTTACAGTCCCTATTTGCTGAGGACTTAAAATAAATAAATTGTAAAAAGTCGCCCAATTGGATGGAAAATGTGTAAAAAGTCCAAGTCACAAGCTTTAATTTAATGCATGTTGCACTCTCGTAGCACTTAAAATAAAGAAAGTGTAAAAAGTCCCCTCCCAGGGGAGTCGTCTCTCCATAGATTGCTGCTGTCAGTCTCTCTTATTCACAGTGAGTCTATGCATTATGATTAGGGGAAAACTATTCCAGAGGGAGTATGTAAATTATACGGAACAGCCATTTCAGGGGAGTATGTAAATGAAACGGAACAGCCTATTTTTGGCCCATTTCAGATGGAGTATGTAAATTAAATGGCACAGCCAATGGGTATGTAACTTAACTGGAACAGCCTTAACGCTTCACGCTGGTATTTCCAATAATTATTATATTATAATACGGATATGTCTTTTTAGTCCTATGTGTGTGGGGTGGGTGGGTATGTGGATGTTAGTAACAATATTATTCTCAGGTGCTTCTCTGTACAAATTCTGAGTCCGGAAGCTGCTTTATTTGATGAGAAACGGCCGTCCCTTTGTTTTAACATTTGGGGCCCTGGCGCCCATAATATTTGACTTATGAGGCCCATGGACATATGTTGAAATTTAATTCTCTAGTTCTATCAGTAGACTCAAGCTGGGCATTGTAGCTACTTTACTTACAGAGTAATGGCCGGCCCTATGTTTTAGCGTTTGGGGCCCTGGGGCCCATATTATGTGACACATGTGGTCATATATACATATATGAAGACCTATCTGTGTACCAAATCTGAGCCATGTAGCTACTTTATTTGCTGAGAAACTGCCGTCCCTTTGTTTTAACATTTTGGCCCCTGGGGCCCCTAGCCTTGTACATCTGGGGCCGAAATGGACAAAAGGCACATCTACAACTTAGGGCCCATACATATGCCACATATGAGCCCCAGTGATCTTGTACTTTTAGAGCTAGGCTTGTCAATCTGTTGCACCATATTTTAACATTTGGGCCCCTGGGCCCGTAATATATAACATATTGGTAGGGGTGGGCAAATGGCAAATTTTTTTAAGACGAGTGGATTCTATGGCCATTTTGGCTGCTGAAACCGAATCCGGAAAGCTTTTTTGCGTAAAATGTATATCTAGGTTGGTTCAGTGGACTTTTTCAAAATGGCCGCCAAAACCCCATTTTTTCGACATTTCGCACCCAAAATGCCAAAATTTGAACAACCATAGCTTGTCTTTTTTTTATAGGTTTTTGAGGTCACTGAATTCAAATATAAACTAACCAGTGTGTTTCAAGCATTTGAATTGCCAGTAATCTACAAAAAATTCAAAATGGCCGCCCAAAACCACCTTTTTCCGACAGTTCGCCATAAAATTACCCCCAAAATAACAAATATAACATGTGATGTGTCATTTTATATGTTTTTGAGGTCTGTGAATTCAAATATAAACAATTTAGCCTGATTGGGGGCTCTGGTCTGCTGTTAGCTACAATATATCGCCAAATGATAAGTAAAAATACCAAAAAAATTAATAATAAATGTTAGAAATACACAGGATTAAAAATCAGAAATGTTCAAAACATCATACAACAATAATTTCAAGAAGTTTTTAATTTGCAGATCAGCAAAGCATTCATGATGATGCATGCATGTCAGTAATAGGGCCTGATGGAATGAATCAAGCTACAGTGGAACCGTTTACCTATGATGTTTGAATTTATTCTCGGAGGCTTTTATTAATTATTTATACTATGTTCTTTTTAATACTTTCAGGATAGTTGGAGTCGTATAAAACAGAATGAGGATAACAACTTTGTGGCAATACATAAATCTATTACAGATTACAACGCTTATTGTCACAATGGCTGAAAATAGACTATCACGAAGCACAACTAGAAAAGAACTATTTGGCGAAGGCTACAAAGAAGTGCCTGAATTTCAATCAACTGGAAAGTTACCATCTGGGACTATAGTGATTGGTAGAATGCTGGCACAATGCAAAAAAATCAGCCAAGGGATAAAAGAAGACAAGTAAAGAAGCAGTGAGCATGATAGTTGCTAATGAGTTAAGACAGGATTGGATCAAGAAAAACATCTATCCCTTGCATGAAAAATCGGTGGCAAGGAAAATTAGAGACGACTATGAACGTTTCAACAAGCTGAGAAAAAGTGAACAATGTAAGAAGAAGCCAAAAAGTGATGAATGAAACCAGAACGCTAGTGAATTCAATGATCAGCTCACTAAACACGCTTACAACATCAGAACCAATGACAAGGCCTATCAAAGACAGCTTGAGGAGGAATATGGAGTAAAGATGACCAAAGAGGATGAAAATTTCTTCTTGAATAATTGCTTTGGTGCATATAAGGCGGTATGCAGTAATACAGTACCCAAAGATTGGGTAAGACAGAACAAGAGGAAAGGAACCCGTCAGAGATCAGCAGAGAAGAAACGAGTAGCTACAGAGAGCAAACTGGCAGAACAAAAAGAACTAGATGAATCAGAAATATCCTAGTTACTCCAATAGAAACTGAAAGGGCTGAAAGGGACACATGTTTCAAAGAACCAACAACATCAAAACAATCTCTTTTCACAGACCGTAAACTTCGCTCATCAAATCTAGATCCAATTATAAAGGAAGACAGTGACAAAGAGAGTTCAAAATTTTCCAAGAGCAGAAATACGCACAGGCAGAAGAAGTCTGAATGAAAAGTTGACGCGATGCGTGGTCCAATGTCTGGCTGAAACACGAATGTCACCTGCAGAGATTTCTAAAGTAGTTGTTAGAGTCGCTAACATGGTCTTTGACCAGAACTGGAAACTAAGGAATGAGGAAGAGGCTGATGACGAAGATAATGATGAGATAGAAAATGATAAAGAAGAAGTGTGTTGGATATCTTCTGACTTGACGTATGTCTTTCCAAGTCGCAGTTCAATAATGCGATACTTACAAGATGCCTCATATCTAAATTTGTTGGAGTATGTTGCACAACAAATCCTTAACAAAGTAGACAATGTTGTAACTGTTGGGCTTGATGATACGACAAAGGCGGCAGGACATCATCTTTATGATGCAAAAGTAGACCATATCACTATTGCAGGACCTTCAGGCCAAAGAAAGTCGCTGACAACAGCGTATGTAGACAATGTTAGTCATACTGGTGAAGATGGAGCTAAAGCCTACGAGTTTAAACTTAACTGTTTAGCTATACTTGCAAACTCAACTGTTGACGAACTGAAATCTGAAATAGACTTCTGGATGTCCGACCGTGCTGGAGACTGTGAAGTGCTCATGAGGAATCTCGGTATAGACCCAAGTAAGATACTGAAATGTTGTGCCCATATAATCCTTGGAGTAGATCATGCGATTGATAAAGTATTTAAGAATACAAAGCAGAAAATAGGTGTACACAACCTACTTGAAGTCACAGCAGGGGAAAGAATCTTTACATCTCCAAGCTCTTCTATTCACACCCTGGGCTTGATTGCCATTGCTAAGCTGTTATCTCCAAGTCATGCACAACATTCTGTGTCATTGTATAATGACTTCAAGTCTTGGATGTCAAATAACGGGCTCAAAGGTGATGGCTTTAGAGGATTCGTGTCTAACAGAATTGGGAGAATAGCAGAACTAGCCCAGGAGTATTTGACCTGGCGTGGGTCAATTCAAGCCTTCTTCAATGCAGTTGTAGACATCAATAGTAACAAGCTTGTACTTGCTGTGTCTACATTTATCCAAAATGACTGGTTCACATACTGTTCAGAAATCTATTCAAAGATGGGTGAGCTGATGATATTTCCGATGATGGAGATACTAGGAATTGACAAGAGGGGTGACGAAAGAAATGCAGATAGAACATGGGTTTCTTTGACAGCAAACTGGTGGACTTGAATGAGTTAATGGTTGAAAGAAAAGAAAATCCAAGATCAGGGAAAGATATGCTTGAAGGTCCTGTAATTGAAGAAGTCATTGATGCATTGAAAAACCAACTATCAAAGACTGATTATTTCACAAGATCAGAAGGTGAAACCAGTGGAGATGAAGTATGCACCATTAACCAACTTGGGATGCGAGTCTGAATTTTCTAAGCTCGACCCTCGAATCAAAACCAGTGGTGGAAGTAATTCTATTCAAACACATTCCAGGAAGAATATTCTTGTAAGTGCTGGACTATTAGTAGATTCTGACTTTGAATCAAAATCTCTAGAGGATAGAAATGCAAGTTGGAAATGGGCACGGTGCTCAGATGAAGTAAAGAAGGTACAAAAGTTGGAGGCAGATTTTCTAGCAACAGTACGTTCGGCGAAGAAGTTAGCGCTGCGCAAGAAGGAGGATCTAAAGAAGAAGAGAGCAAGCAAAACTTTGGCTGTTCTGGAAAAATTCAAAAAGCATGGTGGTCCCATGACTCCCAACAACTTGATAGCATTTCTTATCTGCGACTGACAATTGCCCCAGACATTCGACAGATGAGACGTGTCAAGAGGGACAAGTAACCAGGCAGACACACATAAACAAAGAAGAACATGACCACAATGTCTAAATTATATGTGTTGAATTATATGGCCTATTAGTGAAATCTGAAGTCTACCCCCCCCATAAGCTTACCTGATCCATGGACACATTTTATGAGCTCCAACCAGTGCCCTAGCCCACGTGCCACCATATACTGATGTCTTCTACATCTGGCACTGAGTTATTGCATACCATCATGATTGTAAACATTACATGGGTTACCAGTAGTGGAATCATAAGCATAGTCTCCCCCCCTCCCCTCACCAACACAGGAACCGTAAGCTTAACTGATCCAGGCGCCTATTTCATGAGTTCCGACCAGTACCCTAGCACCATACTGCAATGTCTTCTCTATCTGGCACTGAGTCATTGCATGCAATTGATGATGTAAACTTACAAAATATTATGAAATCTTGTAAGCATTCCATGGGCCTAAATCACTCTACGAAATGGAATCTTTCACTCAAACACACATTTTGGGTCATAACTCACCTTAGCACTGGTATATTTTTAGCAAATGTTGCAGTTCTCTTCGATTTTAGCCTTTAATTACATAAATTCAGTCAATGCACTTCTTCAGTGAATGCGAACACGAATTAGGCACAGGGCTAACTTGCTCAATCAAAAGTTGAGACTCACACACACAGCTCCATTCAGATCTCACACCACCAAATCAGAGTCCCATAGAGATATGTGCTAAATTTGCCTTAAGAAAACGTCATTTTTTCTTCACAGGAGCGACTCAGTTTTAAGCGACAGCTATGATGGTTGAAATCAGCCCTTGCCTGATCCCTCTGGCTGGGAAAAGATATAGGTTGACCGTCATTATTTTTTACGACTGGCCCTCAAAGTCTACGATGTCTGGGAATTTCCTATTTTTCAGGCAAAACCATGCCGGTGTTTCTGTAAAGAAAAGGCTGCTTAAAATCATTAAAAGTTATTCGATCTCTCCCATCTGTGGTACACTTGCAGGAATTTATATTACTAATCATGACCAATCCAAATTTGGCTAAAATTATGCAAATTTCTGCTCATTTTAATGCTTAAATTCAGAATCAATGGGTTTTTCTGAGAAGTGAAATTAAGGGCGCACAACCATATAATTCTATTTGGTGGTGAGGAATCTGAACGCCGTTCTATATCAATACACGATGTTACGAGTCCCGCCTATTACGAGTTGTTTCTGCCCTCGGGCTAAAGGCCTCAGGGGTATTAGGGGTTCATTCATATATTTTCATGACTAAACGATTAAGTCATGAAAATATATGAATGAACCCCGTTCATACATGCGCAACATTCTGCATGCTGTTATTTTTCTCCACAGCTAAAAAATACCGTCATTTTAGACTAAAAACTACCAATTTCTTATCCGTTTTCTGTAAATAGCTCGCGAGCATATGTGCGCATATGCTACTCGTGAGCGCGAGGGTCCATCGGTTCTAGCGCGGCTTGTTTACGACCGGAGAGCACAAACGCAAATACCGCGCCGACGCGCGCGATCAAGTTCGACACAGTGTAAAAAGTAAACAGAAATGTGAAACAAAACAAAGATTAATTTTCAAATATCATGGCGGTTTTTCCGTATCTTTTGTATTTTGTGGTATCAAAACAATCTGAAACAAAGGCAACCAGTATACTGTTCCCTTTAAAAATATTTTATGGAAGCTAATGTGAAAGATGACAAAACAGAGGAAAAAATACGCAGTATTTGGTTTTTTCACACTGTAGGCATGTGGGAAACGCACGTGTCGTTTGTTTACGTCTGAGACCCCAATATCGATTAGGTGACGTCATCAGAACGTCATCAGAAAAAGGTTAATGAACGCGTATTACTTATTGCTCGAGAAATTAGACAAAATAATGCACGCGCGCTGATGTTAATGCGTCCAATGCACGAGCCCCGAATAAAATGATGAAATAAATAATGAAATTGGATATCGCAGCAAAAGGACTCATAAAAATTAAACGGTAGTTTTCAACTTGGTTCTTACATAAAATCGATTCTTTGCTCTATGGCACTTTTTTGACTCACCCGTATAAAATATTTGCACAACTTAACCCAAAGAATTAATGTTGAAAAGCATCAAATTGCAGAAATTAAAGTTTTCTCGGACAAACTGTTATTTATCTTCAGTGAAAGCATGAATAATATAACATCGTCAATTATAAAATAGATAATGTGGAATAAATTTAATGAGATACACAAACTTTAGGAAGCGGTGAGCGAGTATGAAAAAAGCGCCTGTTGATCAAACTTGGAATGAACTGCATTGATGCGCGCAATATGTAATTGTTAATTTCTTCTACTGTTTAGAGTGCATAATTCAGGGTGGCACATAATAACAAATTAACTCTGTTTTCATCCAATTATCTAAGACATGAACATATAACATGAACAAAATATAAAATAGTTATGATTTAATGACCTTAATATTAATAAAAACTGTGGAAGATAGAGAACTAACATTGCCTCATTTCAAATATATAGTTTTAGTTTTGGTTTTGGTTTTGGTCACGTGGTTTCCTATTGTCCTGCCTAACCACTTGAATCATAAGATATCGAACTCATTGTTTCTACCTTTTGTTTAAAACCGAACATTTGTGTCAGTCAGTTTCGGTTTTGGTTTCAGTTTCTTATAAGTGGTGTGGATCGTAAAATTATTTGATTTGAAGTTACCTACTCTAAGTATACAAAAGAAATGTTTAAATTTCGCAGTGCAATATTCACGAGCAGAGAAGTCGAACAAAGCAGTCTACATTTGAAAGCATTGATTTAGTTTGAAAGCATTGACTTGAGACTACGAATTAGCCTAAGCTGATTTCACTGTGAAAATATATAGACCATCGAAATATTTCCACAGACATTACAATAGCCACTTGACAGATTATGACTTCATTGATATCAACACTATTATACACAAATCTATTTATGTGCATGTCGCATGACGGAAGATCAATATCATAGAAAGCTGGTTTAAACTAACTTTTATTCAATTTATTTATTGGAGAATAGAGAGAGAGAGAGATAGAAGAGATCGCCAGGGAAAGATGGTATGTGTGTGTGTGTGTGCGGTGGGAGGGGGTAAGGGTAAGGGAGAAAGAGAAACAGAGGGGAGAGAGCATTGGAAGTGGGAAGGGAAGGAGGGGAGGGGGGCTCAAGAGTGGAGTGGAATAATAGGGAAGAGTCGATATCGAGTGTGGGGAGGGGGAGGAGGAGGTTATATATAGGTGGCGGAGGAACATAGGTAAGAGGTATGGGTTGTGCTTTCCGGGGAATAATCTAATTCATAATCAAATCATCTACATCATCATGCATCGTATATATTTCAGACAAATAAACAAAACACCCCCCCCCCACCCCTCAATATATGCACATGATTTCTACATGTAGGCATAGGTCTCGTTTATGGTGTCATGGAAGTGTGCCCCGGGAGTGTGCTATCTACGGCAAAAGTCGCCCGCGTTGATAGATATCGATAATGAAAATGTGAGCACAATAGGCTATTATATACGTATGGTTATAGGCCATTATACTTTTGATTATATATACCCTCTTGTGTCCTCCCAGCACAATAGTGTTATGATTGCATACCAGTTCATCTCCACATTTTAATCCCTTGATTTTTGGTTTCTGAACAATAGAGAAACCAAAACTATATATTTGAAATGAGGGATTGCATGTAAGTCATGTAAAGCCTGAAAAAGCCATCACTTATTCACATTCGACGGAACGGCGAGGAAAGGTGGTGGCACTCTAACAATCAATCACACGATCCAGATGAGGTGTGCCGCGAATTTTGTGAAGTTACTATATTTGGGTTTTTTCCATTGACAGACAGTCTAACAATTTATAGAATATACGGTTTCTGGTATGGACGCTATTATTGCGATGGGTGTTTTGCACCAATTATATCTTGTTAGGAAGAAGCAGCAAAAACAAAGAGGCTTTATATTTGAAATGAGTAAACTTTGGGCTCTCTGAGTGAGTGTTGGCATACACAGCACGTACAATGCAGTATAATAGTAAATTGCAGAGCAATGAAGCATTAAAAATACAAAACATGAACTTTGACTGAAGATCGTTCAATTGTTGCGTTAACCTTGAAAATATGAGGCAGACATACGTGTAAAACGTGAATACTGCCAACTTGTGACAATTGATTTTTTCACTAATTACATTTAGGCCATCATCATAATATTTACGCATGCGCTGAAATAGAGAGAAATCTGATTGGTTGAGCCGAGGTTACATACACCCTCACTTTGTTGTTCCGGCGAATTTGTGGTAGTTAAGGGCTGGGGTATGAGCGACCTTGAAGTACCGGTATCTAGAGAGGGGAAGCAATGAGTTACCCCAAATCACTGCGGCAGGTAGTGACTGGGCCGCCGAGTGCTAATATATATTTATTTTGGAAGTTTCGTGTTTGTTTTAAATTTTGGGACATTTTTTCAAAATTTGATATTTTTGGTGATATTTCAAAAGCGACATGCCAAAGACAACTCTTTGGGCACATAGTTTGTTATTGTTATTGCAGTTCTTTTCCACATACCTACGTTAACATTCGATTGGGTGATTTACTAATATTATATATTTTATGACTGCAATTTGGCGTTTTCAATGCGTTTTACACGTATCATGAAATTAACGCAAATATCTAATCACGCTGCTTTTAGAATTTTTACCTGATCGTCGGCTTTTGCAGGCAACAGAATGCAGATTGGCTCACGATAGATGTCGTATTCCTCTATGTGGTTCACTTATTGATAAATGAGTTTGCATTCCTTGTAACAACACACACATTGCCGTCTGGAAACCGGGTCTGGTACTGATTTTGGGACAGCCATTAGACTTCAGCGCCGTATCAAATCTCATAAAAACCACACGACTGACAACTATGTGTTTATGTTTCCCGCACGAAAGCTTGTGTCTACATCTATTACCAAGGGGTGACACTAAATTCCCGGTTGTTCTATTAGCAACGCAAAATCTATGAAAAATTCCGCTGGTTTACTCGCTAGAAAGTGAGGCCAGTTATCGATCCGTTATGAATAATTCATGTTCGACCCCTTGGATCATGTTAATTAATATTGGCAAATAACAACGTTGCCCGGCAACGTTGTTAGTTTTGCGAACTGTGCCTGTTCAATGAGAGTATAGCGCGCCCCCAACACATCTGGGCACAAACCAGGCGAAAACGATCCAGTTTAATGAAATGGCGGACGGGTTTTCCCATCAGGCACCATACCAGTGATATGTTTTTTCAAAGAAAGTCTACTAATTTGATACGAAATGACATTTTGCAATAGCAAAGTCAAAATTAGGACTTGCTGTCAATAATATGAAGGAAATATGTAACAGAGGCAAGGTGTGAAATACAAGTAGTATTTGAAGTTACAATAACCTTTGATACCCGAACTGACCTTTCCATCATGGCGCCTTATTCGTCTTATGTATTTCTATTATGCTCTCAAGTAAAATAAAATACCAATCTGCTCTAAGCAGACAGAATGTTACTTGGCTCCCAGCATGAATTATTGATTTTATACGGAGGTAAAGAAATGCACAGTGTATGTGCAAGCCGTGCATCAATACTCCAAATATTTACGGTAAATCTGAATAGTGGTCACATGTTGACATATCATGTGTCGGGAAATCACGTGGCAACATTTTAAGATTTCAGGCTTGTGTACTAGTTAATTGCCATTCATGTACTCTTTATTATTTATCTTTGTTAATTAACATATATTTTAAATGCTGATAAATCGTTGTTGGCTGCCCATGACATCTGTTAAATTCAATGTTTTATGAATCTGAACGCAGCAGAATTTCACACCACCTGACTTAGCTAGATTTCGAAGCTCTGCTCTTCAAATTTGTGTAAATTTCAAAGTTTATACATTTAATATATTTAATATGATACTGATTTTTTTGTTATAACCAACTGGTACACGAAATATAGGCCTACTAGCTTATTACCTATACAGAAAGGTGATTATCAGCTATTATCAGCCTTCACTCAGCAATTTCACACGCTTGGCATATGCAACCATTCTCCGTCTGGAACATGACTGTCGCCCTCAATACGTCTGGGCACAAATTTAAATAACAATACGCTATTTACATATCAATCAATCAATCAATCAATCTTTATTTTCATCAATCTCATACAAACATTATAGCATTATTATATACAATTATTGTGTATTAACAAGATTTGATGAAGGTAGGTACATCACAAAGCCGAGGCCTGATAACGATGTACCACCTTTTAATTAACAAATAATTATAATTTAATCAAAACAACGAATATACACATAAACATAAATAAATAAACAAAGAACCCATCTTAATTTACCATAATACAATTTTAAGCAAACAAATATTTTAGCAGTAGTATAGTATCAAGTAGTATAGTGAATAACATAGAGTCAGCACAATATGAATTAAAAGAACCCATTTTAATTTACCATAATACAATTTTAAGTAGGCAAATAATATAGCAGTAGTGTAGTATCAAATAGTATAGTGAATAACATAGATTCAGCACAATATGAATTGTGACATTATTTGTTATCTTTTAGATACCTTAACATACTATTTTTGAATTCATTTACCAGTTTAGCTTCTTTAATTTCACTTGGCAAACTGTTCCACAGCCTAGGACCAAGTGTTAAAACATCAGTGACTTTATGGATGTCAGTTCGATAATTCTCTTTCTTTCTGGTATTATAATTGTGAATAGACTTCATGTTTATGAACAAGTTGTCAAATGAACTTGGTAATAGACCCTTATGATATTTGTACATAAATATACCCAGTTCTTTATTATACAGATGACATATATTAAGTAAATTGTACTTTTCGAACAATGGTTTGGTGTGGCAAAGATACGAACTATTATTTATAATTCTTACTGCTCTTTTCTGGAGCTTCACAAGTCTGTTTAAATTATACTTATTAGCAGAACCCCACAATATTATACCGTAGCTTAAATATGGTAAGATTAGCGTACAATACAACTGATACAGGCTTGTTTTTTTTTTTTTTTTTTTAAGTTTGTTTAGGACACCAATATTTCTAGAACATGTTTTACTAATGTTGTTAATATGTGACCTCCAAGTTAGGTTGTCATCAAGTGTAATGCCCAGAAATTTAACGTCATATACACGTGAAAGTTTGCATCCATCCAGAAATACATTGTGGACATCAGTTATATTCTTTGTTTGATGAGGTGTTCCAATAAACATAAGATTTGTTTTACTAGCATTCAGGGATAACTTGTTACACTTAAACCAGTTAACAATCTCCTTCAATTCTTTATTCATATTGTCACAAAGCCTTTGAATATTATTATCAGAAAGAAAAACAGTTGTGTCATCTGCAAATAATATAAACGATAGAAGTTTGGATGTTCTGCTAATGTCATTCATATATATAATAAATAGTAGTGGCCCCAAGATGGAGCCCTGTGGCACCCCACACTTCACACTGGTACAAGATGATTTTGCAGAATTAAAAGATACATATTGTTTACGGTTTGACAGATAGTTTTCAAACCAGT
The DNA here is from genome assembly GCF_039555335.1 of Amphiura filiformis. NCBI lineage: Eukaryota > Metazoa > Echinodermata > Ophiuroidea > Amphilepidida > Amphiuridae > Amphiura > Amphiura filiformis. The sequence continues at coordinate 86,062 of NW_027305566.1, read as the reverse complement.
TATACGGTACACCACGAAAACCATAATGGTACAACTTTTGTAATAAGATGTCATGATCAATAGTATCAAAGGCCTTTGAAAGGTCCATGAAGACACTTGCAGTATACATATTTTCATCAATAGCCTTGTTTGTATCTTTAATCAAGTCTAATACAGCCATATACGTAGAATGTTTATGACGAAACCCATATTGCCTATTGTACAGTAATTCTTTGGCATTTAAAAAGTTACTACATCTTTCATGAACAATTCTTTCAAGAATTTTTGAAAAACAAGGCAACACAGATACTGGTCTATAATTACCAAATAATTGTGGAGAGTCTTTCTTATATATAGGTACAACCTTTGCTATTTTCATAGCATCAGGAACAATTCCTTCTGTTAGTGACTTGTTGAAAATGATTTTCAATGGATATAAAATTTCAGTGGCAACCAATTTTACCACGTCAGACTTTATTAGATCATAACCTGGACTTTTTCTATTACCTAAGTTGTTAATAATCTTCAGGATTTCATTTTCGTCTGTCGGTTTGAAAAAACAACTAGAGTTGCAACTATTAGTTAGATACTCATCAAAATTTTTACCTTGGTGTTTTATAGAGGCAGCTAGTGTAGGTCCAATGCTGGCAAAGAATTCATTGAATTTGTTTGCTACTTTTGATGGATCATTATAAGTTTCATTGTCACTTACAAACTTTTGAGAAGATGTCTTTTTTGGACATCTGAGTACAGAATTCAGAATTTTCCATGTATTTCTCATATTATACCTTTCTTTGTCCAGTTGTTTTCTTTATCAATGCGGCCTCATGCTAATGAAAGCTGCCGAATCCAGTAATGCTATTACTATACTTCTTTGGAAACGTTGACCTTTGACCATTCTTTGTATAACGCCCTGATATGACCTTGATATGTTCGCTTGATTGGGTACGTTATAGCATCCATTTCATTGAGTTTGGTAGGACTTGGTCAGTAGATAATACTCCAGGGATACAATAGTTTAACATGGTGTGTGAGCATGGTGAAAGACTCATTATTGATTAGGCGCGGACATATTAAAGGCACAGGTCCTTTGCGTGTATAGCAGAAAATTATAATAGAACTAGATTTCGCGGTTCTCGGGTCGGGCGCTTCTCGTGATAGGCCCATTTATAATTACCCAAACTCGTTACCCATATACCTGCCCTGACTTTTTAAACTACTAAGAAATGCGTCTCTCAATGATCAAGACCCAAGACACAACTTAATCAACTCTGTTTGTTTTAAAGGTGTGATGCTTACTTCGGTAGGCCTTCCCATAATCTGGAAACCAACCAGTCGCCTCTTCCAAGCCCTGCCCTGTTACCACATTTAGAGAAACCGAAATTAGTATCTGGACGTGGATATAGGCCGTTACTAAAGTAATGAAATCAATCGCGAGAAACGTGAACGCAAAAACGGTTCATAGGCCTTCCGGAAATAGTCATGTTCTCATAAAATAGGCCTACATGCACGTGTTTGGTGTGTGCACGTGTTCGGTATCTTAATATTGAAATATGTGTTGAAAATAAGGCCTATAATTATTGGTCCGATGAGATGCACCTTTTAGTCACACTGTAAATGCTTTTCCGATGCGCGGACTGTACTCCGCGCACACTCCCGTTGATACTCCGCGATAGCGCACCGCGAGCACGCGATAGTGCAGCGCGAGCACGCGATAGTGCACCGCGTGAACGCGAAACTCGCGGGACGCGAACGCGATAGCGCGCGGACAGAGGACGGACGGACGGACACGCCGTAATTAGTATTAAGATGTGTGAATAGAATGTTTGGAATTTTGCAACTAAAATACTAACTGCATTCTGCATTATGTATTTATTTATTTATTTAGGCCTATGCCTATTTATTTATTTACTGACTTATTTATTTATTTTATTTATTTGGTATATTAGTTAGTAGGCCTAGTTAGTAATATTCCATGATAGGCCTACGTCGGTTTATTATTGATTGTTGATAACTTGACAACTTGATTGATTGATCGATTGATAGTCATTTCACATTATATTCCTAGTTTATAGGCCAATTTGAATAGCATCGTACATTAGATAAATAGACCTATCAGTATTGATTTATTCTATTCAGCAATATCAAGGATTACTATCAAACTTCTCATAGCTAATTGTCAGTTGGCTCAGTGGTAACGCAGTAGGTTTTACAACACGTAGGTCCCGGGTTCGATTCCCACCTCTGCCTATTTTTTGCAAGGCTGAGAAAAAATGAAATTTCTGGACTGCAAACTTATTTGGCGCGCGATCTGAGCTGGTCCTTTTCTGGTGGCTGTGTCTGTTACAGGCACACTCCCTCTGCATCCAAACCAGGTTCACGCTCATTGCACCTCCCTTAAATAACTGAAAACTAGCAAAGTTGGACGCTAAGGGCGAATTTCTCGACGGGTGGCTTAGCAGTTGGCTAGTCTAGCCTCAAGGCTGAAGGTTATTAATTATTTTTAACTGTTGTGATTTGGTAGTTCACAGCATCTTACGAATGGTAGTGAGCTTTGGCAAAAACTGCATTGCTCAATTCATAGCGAGCGTGTAGAAGAATAAAAATATCACAGATATACTTTTATAGGTGCTGCGGTTCTTCAGTTACGTTGTAAAGAGGGCTGAAATAACAACACTTTTGTAAAATGTACATAACTCATTAACAACAATAAATTAAGCAAGTTTGCAAAGTATACGATTTGTAGAATGAACTTTTGCAAAACATAAAGGTGTTAATTTTCAATAATATATTGATCTAGATAATGAAAATCGGAGCTCTTGACCCCCCATGAAAAATGTAAATTAGGCCTACTTCTGAGAGTTATTAATTAACCTCATTATTTGGTCATTTTAACCTTAAAAACTCAATTTTTAAGGTTAAATAAATTGCATTTATCCCACTTTTGTACCATTGGCCTATATGTCACCAGCTGTAATACCTTAAATATGGCATTTGTACCATATTTTTTGTTCAATCCCACCTCCCCCCCGCCCATGTCAAAAAGAAATCTACGCCAATGTTCCGGGGACACATTCCAAGCAGATCCCTTAACTCCTCAGACCCACTCCACCCCTTACAAACCCAAACAGCATGAACGATGCCTGCCCCTCATTTATTATGTTTGACCCCGCTTTCCCCCACCCCAGCCCAAATGAAAATGTCTAGTTACGCCACTGTGGGTAAGTAATTGTTTGATTTAGTTGAACATTTCAGCATTTTATTTTAGTGTTCATTTGAGTTAGTTGAATTTTTTTAAGTAGCTGTTCCTATCATAAGACCTACTCATTTTGAATGATGGTTTTTTTAACAACGATATAATTTTAAAAAAATTCTTTCATCATCATCATGATCATGATCATGATCATCATCATCATCATCATCATCATCATTATGAAGACCTATATGATACCACCTGTCCCTATCCAAGCCTTAATAGTTTGATACTCGTACTTTTCTTACGTAGGCCTATTACAATATTATTTTGGAGTGCCTATATTATACCAATAGAAGAAGGACAAAAAAAGATATAGTAAATATTTGACACGAAACAATAATGCATGCAGTATTAAAACTGAATTTACGGATAAGATGCATATAATATTGCTATATCTTCTACTTAAATAATTATAAATATTGTACCAACAGATAACTTCATGTGAGATCTGAGAAGACTACTGTTCAGTACTGTTATCAGCAGTAGATAGCACGTTGGTTGCTTTCCTTTTTAGGGGAATCACAGATTCCTTTCCATTAGGCTTACAGTTTTACCCTTTTTGGGATGCAAAGAAAAAATATAAAGCATAGGCGTATCATTCATACAAGTTGGACTCATAAAAAGTCAAGTGGAAATAAAATAATACATAAAAGACACAAAAAAAGACACAATATTCTTGCATCAAGTTGTGTACGGTATAAGCCCAAGCACAAGACCGCGGGTCCAGGCTAGTCTTTGCGCCGGGAACATTACGATAATGAGACGGCAACCTTGTTAGTACGGTAAACCGTGAGGACCACAGCTTATGTACATCTACCTCCAACAGCCTATACAATTAAGTCGCTGGTTGAAAGGGACGAGGTTGTCAAGCGTTAAGCCTGCAAGGCCACTAAGACTAGGTTGAATTTGCGTTGAAGAAATCCGGCTAGAGTTAAGACTCGGGCTTCGAGAGCGGGCTAGGCTTAGTAGCCTCAAGGCCACCTTAAGACTACGGCTTAATAAGACTCCTGTCGGGAAACTCGCCCATAGAGGTTATCCGTGTTCTATTAGCTGCATATCCTATCAACAACTGACTCTGAATAGACTTTGGCTGTGTTGACACCATGGAATGTATATTCTTTCACATTCCTAAAAGCATTTCATCGTGTCGTCTGACGATTGCCTTTTAGGCATGAAACTCAGAGTAACGACTACCTATTCTGGAAGGTCTGTTCTTTGAATTTTTATACGCTCTCCATTTTGGGATTGAGCACTTTATTCAAAAGATGAATATATATATATATATAGAGAGAGAGAGAGAGAGAGAGAGAGAGAGAGAGAGAGAGAGAGAGAGAGAGAGAGAGAGAGAGAGAGAGAGAGAGGGGAAGGAGTGGGAGAAAGAGAAAGGAGAGATCGAACTAGGGGAACGGGACATTAATTTGCAGGCTTCAATTTAGGCCTTATGCGTATTAAATGCGACTATAGATAGCCCTATGCTAGCCTATATTCTGTGATAGGGGGCCCGGTTTTCCGAGCACGCTGGCAATTTGCGAGCACACTTGCCCGCACACTTGCAAGCGCTCCGGGAAAACAGAAAACAGAAGCCTATTATTATGCGTAATGCAGGCCCAGATGGGGGGGGGGGCAAAAAAAGAAGAGAAGAGAGGAGAGGAGGGGAAGGGGAGAGGAGAGGAGAGGCCCGGAGAGAGAAGCGGAATAGAAGAGAAGCCCAGAAAAGAAGAGAAGCGGAAAAGAAGAGAAGCCCAGAAGAGAAGAGAAGAGGCCCGGAAAAGAAGCTGAAGAGAAGAGAAGAGAACCCCAGAAAAGATAAGAAACCCGGAAAAGAAGAGAAGCCCAGAAGAGAAGAGAAGCCCAGAAGAGATGAGAAGCCCAGAAGAGAAGAGAAGCCCAGAAGAGATGAGGAGAGGAGAGGAGCCTGAGGAGAGGAGAGGAGAGGAAAGGTGAGGAAAGGTTAAATTGCACATGTCTAAAAAAACAAAGTCGGGTCGATCGGAAGTATATAGGCCTATATGGCCTGTAATGATTTAGACATTGCTTGAAGGCGAGTCCTCGGACCAAAAGTATGTGAAAATAAGTACTGTGGGCCCACCGATCACCCGCCACATTTTTCATCAAAGTCAGTAGGCCTAATTAAGACGGACTCACTGTCAATGCTCAACATCAACATGATATATCCATGCATGCTTTAGTAATTGCGAGTCTCACGTCTTATAGGCCTATAAAACTGTGCAAATTGAGTTCGGGCCCTTTTGTATAATATTGTAAACATAGTGTAAAAATGATGCACCAAACTGGCTTCAATTCGACCTTCATTTAGCAAAATGTCCAAACTTCTGAGGGGGGAGCCCCCCGCAATCCCTCCCCCTCCCGTGCGTATGGATAAACAACTCAGTGGCCGTTTTCGCTACTGTATTGCACGCGTGTATATGTTTTAGGCAATAACTTGATAATTAGGCCTTGCCCTACAGTAAGAGTAATAATAAAATTAAACAAAATAATAGTGTCAAAAATCGCCCACAAAATGGCTTCAATTGGGCCTTCATTTTGCAAAATTTCGAGCAAAATTTATAAAGCAATAATTTATACAATAACATTCATTAACAGTGAAAACTTGACCATGAATTGGGCCCTCATTTCACAAATTGTCGACTTTTTCAAACTAAAATCTCACATGATAATAATGCCAAAATGGTCCACAAAATGGCTTCAATTAGGTCTTCATTTTGTAAAAGTTTCTCACTTCTGAGGGGGCACATCCCCTCAGACACCCCCTGCGTCGCGCAAGCCTCCGGGATGTCCGCTTGGCGGACATATTATATTTCACACAAATCTACTTGGCGCCCCCGGTCTATGAATTCCTGGATACGCGCCTGGGTTAGGGTTAGGGTTAGGGTTAGGGTTTAGGGTTAGGGTTAGGGTTAGGGTTAGGGTTTAGGGTTTAGGGTTAGGGTTAGGGTTAGGGTTAGGGTTAGGGTGAGGGTTCGGGTAGGATTGTTAGGGTTAGGGTTAGGGTTATGGTTAGGGTTAGGGCTATGAGCTACCAAAAAGGCATGCCGGATTAATAGCTAAAATTGTGCAATGAAGCCATTGAATGGGTCTCTGAATACAAGTATCTAGGTGTCATCATCGACAAAAACCTCAACTTCTCCAGTCACATCAAATACACAACCAAAAGAGTTCGATGCCGTCTGAATGCTATGAGAGCAATAAGCGGCCTCCCTGGGGGAGCGAACTCCATGGTCCTCAAAAAAGTATACCAAGCAGATGTGCGCCCATACTAGACTATGGCTGTGTGGCGGTGGCCTTTACTCCAAAGACAACATACGAACAACTCGAAACACTTCATAATCAAGCAATACGTATCATCCTCGGTGTGCCACTCTCACCTTTGTTCCATAACCATTAAGGTATAGGACATTTTTTTGTTTTTGCTATGATAGCCCCCGATTGAAATGTATTTAATTATGTTTGTACTCACTCAGGTAGCATTTTGTGTGAACTTTACATCCGAACAAAGTGCTGATTTTTTATGGGCATTTTAGTGTCTAAAATGGCCCACAATGAGGGTTTTTCAATATTGCCGTCCATTTCTAATTGTCACCCCCATAGACTTTACATGTAAAATAAAAAGGCTCATAAAAATTTGACAGCACCTAGTTCGGATGTAAAATTCACAGAAAATGCTTCTTGAGTGATTACAAAGATAATTAAATACTTTTCATGCGGGGGCTATGTGGAATTTTCCTTTTTAATGTATTCCTTGTAAAATGAAATTTCACAATAAAATGTCCATTGGAAACAAAGGTGCCGCTGGTCCAGTATCGCTACATGCCAACTTGAAACAGACATCATGCCTCTCCAGTTCCGACACGAAGCCCGTCCGGCAATATTCGCTTATAAGGTTCGCCGCAACCTAAAACACGCAATTCACAAACAACTATCTTCAAGCATAAACAAGTCCAGAGAAGTTTTCACCGACAACACATGACTATACAAAACATCAGACGCATGGCACCTTCATAACACACCCGACCAGCCACCAGTCACCGAAACCATGCAGGCTCTTGACCCCTGGTCACCCCCTGGCAGCCAAGGCGCCATTGACAATCTTCGCAAACCACATCGAGACAACATAACCCTGAACAAAGACATGCAAACAGACCTACAAAACAGTAACAAAAACTTCATCATTAACTGGATCCCCCACCCATAGTGGGTAGGAGAACATGAAAACTAATATGAGATACTGTATTAGGATCACATATTAAGTATCATGTGAGAGTATACTCTTGTACTCCAGAAGACAGGATCACATATTAAATATTTGACACCATAGAATATAAAAACTAGTAATTTTATAAGATAAAATAAGATTTTTAACGGAATAAATCTAAATAATATGATTATGCAGTTTATTCCGTTAAATATTTACCCCCATAATTTCCCTCATTCTTCAGGCCCTGCCCTCTATCGGGTGCTGATTTAAAGTTTAAGCTTGATTTTTATTGTTTCTTTGTAAGCCTGCGGCGCAACCTTGAACAATATTGTCCCAGAGATAACGCCCCGTAGCCACCCCCAGCCAGCCAGCCCCATACCTCATTTCAATTTTTAACATACCCATATCCTGCTTTTTATATTCCATAGTGTCGCACACTTTAATATGTGATCCTGCCTTCTGGAGTCACATTGGTATCCCTGGCAATGAAGACGCAGATGCCGCAGCGAAAGCCGGTACCGCCAAATCACAAACGACTCCATCATACCACCATGTCGCCGGCAGGTAAGGGCCTCCATCCATGCCATTGCACACCAAAGATGGCAAGACCAAATACGATCATCCCAGTCAACATCTGTCCACTGGAGATTCTCACTACCAAATACATCAGGTGCCGCTGCTGCTCTGAACACACTACCCAGACGAACACAAATCGCTGTCAACTCACTGAGAGTTAAAGCCAACACCAGCAGAATAGTCATTGGTAAGAACAAAACTTATGCCTACTGCAACCAAGACATAACATGCCAATGCATTCACGATCTCACTGAATGTCCCAGAACAAGTAAACTTCGACAGAATCTCCTTGAACACTTAAAACCAGCAAAACATGTCACGGATAAACAACATGTGTCAATCAACATACTAAGTACACAAATTTGAGACAATATCAGGAACTAAAAGACTACACCATTTAAACCACGCCCACAACAGTAAATCAACTGAAGAAATAATCAAGTTACCCAGCAAACAAAACAAAGTAAAACTCCAGAGGTCAAGCGAAAGCAATGACCCAGCTCTGCATACGGAGCGAACCAAACAACAACAACAACAACATTTATTTTATTTGTTCTGAAGATGACACTCGCTAGAGTTCCGAAAGCTCAGCCCTCTGAAAAGGACATCTCTAGGGAAAGATAAAAATCTTACTCAGTTTATTCCATTAATTGAAATAAGTCATTATTTTTTGTAATTTTGCGAACAAAGTACAAAATATGGTTCGAGCATGCATCAGTTACGTAATAACCCTAATTATTTCTGATTATTCCCTTTATTATGTCTCATTATCATTTGTTCTTGTGCAAAGATTGGTAAATAAATATGTTTATGCATGTTTGAATCATATTTTGTACATAGTCATGACGATATGATTAGCGTTGGGTTAGAACTTTTTGTTGTGTTTTGACAATGTATAATTATTATCTTATTTCTAAATTACCATATTTTTTTAAATTCTATTTAAAGGTTATGAGAGCGAAAGGCAACGCCGCCAACAATCAGAGAAAGTCCACAGTGCCACTGGTAATATGTTAAACTCGTCAGAGACCATTTCAAGTTTAGAATACAACACGGTTGTAGAAAATCGAACAAAACATCCTGAGAAGATGTTAAATTTGAGCAAATCAGTACATTCTGGATATTCGTTAGGCAAAAAACTGTCTGCAGAGAGCTTTCTTTCGGGGTATTGGCTAAAAAACCGTTGGCATTCGTTAAAATATGATGTCAAAAAATGGAATTCAAAAATGATAAATAAATGCCTCACCGGATATGACGTCATCATGTTGGGTGATTCTACAATGTTGCAGTGGGTAGATGCTCTAGATACTAGAATAAAGTGGGGATACAAAGAAAACGGAGCGTTTTATCAAGTACGACATGCGGACACATTTAATATTTACGTTTCATCGTAATCGATTGGCATTATCTCTTCATGGTTTTGTGCCATTCAAAGGACCAATGGAACACTTCGAGCCGGAACTTATAAAGAGATTACCAAGAAATGACCAATATATAATTCTGATAGGTCTATCAGCGCATTATGCAAGTTGGCCGTTAGTCAATTATAAAGATCGCCTGCGCACCATAAAAAGCGCAGTTCAAAAACTGCGCCAAGAATGTAATGGACAAGTTATAGTAGTTATCAAATAGGAGTGTATACAAAACGAACTAGATTTGTGTCTAACGCAAGTTTGTGGTATAATCACGTGAAACATAATTATACAAAAAAACTATTTATTTATTTATTTATTTATTTTAATTTTACAAATTCGGCTAAAATACATCAAAAAGCAAAGTAAAATTACGCAATACATACAAAAGGAAATAAAAGTAAAATAGACCCAATTGGCTAGCCTGGAAGAGTCAGAAGCATCAAGACACTGTCACCAAAAGGCGTGACTCCTCCAACCCATTGGGGCAATTACATAACAAGATATACTATTGCACTATTTAAACACATTGTGTGTACATCCACATCACAAGGATGCACCCGCCAGCCACCACACGTGTCTCCCCCACCTACCAGCCAGGAACAAAAACCAGACCCCTGCCACGTTGAGGCCAGTCCAAACCATCCCAAGCCACATTACCTACATGTAGGAATACAGAAAACATTTCCAAAGCAGGCAACCCGGGGACTACCCCAAGCGACCGGAACCCGGGACGAGTCCGACATCCACCCAAGGCCAACATATGAAAAGAGACACCTACAGCAGTCGACAAGCCCACCCTCCCGATATGGATGTACACATTATTACATATAAGATGGAAATCTGCTCAGTGACCTCTACCTATCAGACACATGGATTTAACCCAACCAACCCACCCTGCAACACCCCATGCCCACCCACCAGAACAACACAGGCCATGAAGCCAGATAAAGTAGGGCACTGAGCAGAAAACCGAGACAACAAAATTTAAAGAGTCCTCCTCTTCAGTACTGTTATTCACTAAATAATTTTTTCAAATGTTTTTTAAATGACTTTGTGCACATGTACAAGATAAAATGATCCTTTACAGAATTTGGCAAACCAGCCCACAGGCGAGGGAAATGTACAGCAATGGTAAATTTGAAACTGTCAGTTTTGGGTGTGATATTATGATTAAAAACTAAGTTTCCTAAGTGTCGTGTGTTTACAGACCAATTGCTGAAACCAAAAGTGTTACAATTTAAAATACAAGTACAAGCAAAACAGATAGACAAATATTTCCTTCTGTTGTTAAGATCCATGATGTTGAGTTGTTTGAGACGATTTACTACAAGTAGTAAGGCCAGCGGTACTTTGTACAAACTGCCTACCGATTCAGAGGACAAAAACTGTTCACACTCGCGATCACCTGCTTTGTACGCAGCCGTCAGCTCACGGTCTGTTTACGTGACAAACAGTGCAGGTTAGTCAGGGATGGAGCAGGTGGTGGTCGCCGTGCATTCTCTAAATTCAGTAAATTTTCATCGTCAACCATGTAATTGAATGGGATTATTTTGAAATTTTAAAATGCTTGAAATATCACAAACAAATAGGCCTATTTTAACAATGCCTGTTACATTATGTGCTTTATTGGTTGGTCCGTGGTGCCTGTGTGCAATACAACGATGCGTTCCCATTGAAGTAGTAGGCCCGTAAAAACGTAGAGAATTGATACTTACATGGGCTCGTAAAAGTAAAGAAAACATACTTTAATGCTGAATATTTCATCTTACCTTTGCCTTTACATTAATCAGCATTAAGGTATACGTTCTTTGTTATATATTACGGTCCCATTATGTCTCTTTTCTTTGCTTTTATGGGCCCGTTAATGTATGATTTTTACTGGCCCCAAAAGACCACGGGCCCAGGGTAACGCACCTTTACCGGTAGTACTGTGGACAACTAGGGAAGGGAAAAGAGGTGCAAAGCCCAAGTTTTGCGGAGTGTCCCACCCATAACGCTGCCACTATCATGAAGATAAAAGGGGTAACTTGGTGGAAGATTGTACAAAGTAAACCCTGCCACGAGCTGGCCTGGGATGGTGGTAAACACAATTTCAGCTTTTCCAGAAGCAACCCAGTGTTTGCTGGGAAGAGACCTAAGGAAAACATGTTTTGGCATTGCGGCACCGCGGTGCTATTTAGGTATAATTTCTGGTACGAACACAGTAGATATTACTGAATTGAAGCAGTGAACGAGGGGCAATCATTTGTTTGACCGAAATTAACCCTGCCTTCCTCCAATTATTTAAGACATGAACATATAACATAAACAAAATAGAACATTTTTACGATTTAATAACCTTAATATTAATTATAAAAATTGTGTAAAATAGAGAACTAACATTGCCTGTAAGTCATGTAAAGCCTGAAACGCTGAAGATTACAAGATCTGTCTTACAAGATCTTGCTAACAAAACAATAAGAACCGCCGGGCCAAGAAAATGGCATTCGATTGACAGATGCGCCAAAACGGCTACATCAGTAAAACTCTTTAGATCCCAAAAAATCGATTAAAACTAACTGATCTCTTAGCATTTATACTATATTCACAAAATGTCAGCTTTCTTGTGCGATATACGTGAGCAAATGTTATGAAATCCTAATTTGTCTTACACTTATATTCTGCATGTTCCTTATTCATCATTTTTGTCCTGCTTAGTTCGTTCTGGGGGGGGGGTGTTTGTATGTATGTAATTGTATTTTATTAGACAAATTAAGAAACTTAGGCTAAGGTTAAGGGGTGCTTGTTCAGGCCTTTTTGGCCTTCTGAGCATCTCCTCATTCAAATGTGTTGTTTTGCTGTTATTGTATTGTTGTATTTTGAATGAAATAAAGATTGATTGATTGATTGAGGTAGGAAAATATATTATGAAGTATATCATTTTATCGGGTATAACACTTAGTTTAAGTGTGTGTGAGGCCGAGACTGCGATCAAGACTTACAATGATTTATCGGCGACAACTACCACCACAACCGCTAAGCTTAATTTGTGCATGTAGGCTATTGTGTATCATGTTACATATACAATACATGCATGCGTGCATACCGTCACTATCAGGACCGTGTACACAGGGAATATTCCGCTTGTTGGCCCCATGCAAGCACAAGTGGCATTGACTGGGGTAAACAACTGTAAAGTTTACCGGTTGTAGTCCTTCAAGGAGGACCACGCTCCATTTAGTACGATAGTCCACGCCGTCAGGCGTGGGTCCTTCTACATTCGACAAATCCTTCCCGGAAAGTCGGGGGAAATGTCAAACTGATTAACCACGCCTACTGACAGTTACTAATGATATTCAGCCAATCCGATTGACTGAATATCATCAATAGCTGTCAGTAGGTGTGTCTTGCCTACCTGCTACCAGAACACTAGCTTCTAGCTTGGGATTGACACCAATATTGCGTAACAAAATTGATTATTAATCCTCTTCAGTTGCATAATTATGTGTTAATGCTATTATAAAACTCGGTTGACTTCTTACCCTCAGTTCACTGACCTGTAGGTTGCACACAATCAGTTCCTTTTTTCATCACTACATTTAATATTGTCCTGATTAACCACAATTCGTTACTATTTCTGTATACAGGTTGTGCTTGAAATTATTGATTGGCTACAAACAAACATTTGAACCGGTGTCCTTCACCGTAATTATGGGGCAGTGCAGTCCATTCAATCAAATGTTGTTATCAACCTATTTGATCGTAGCGCATTTGTTATTTGTGTGGGACGAACTGTCTCGGTAGATTGCAATCATGTTTTTGTTGAATGGATTTGAGTAGTCCACCATAATGTACGGTATGGTACGTCATTATGCAGTTGGCCTATTCGTTTGACATGTTTAAGAAAAATATAGAATTGGGGACACACACCATCATCATCCCTATATCTTCGTCTTAAAAATTGCCGTGGTAGTACGATAAATCCTCACGTTTTTCAACAACTACGCATGGTGATTTTGAGCTATTTTGTTCGAGATAGGCCGTGCGACTCAGGCTATGCATACAATTTGAGATTTTGAGAGCCGGCCACACTGTTTCTATTCTATGTTTTACGATTTTCGCATGATCAGTATATGGCTGGCCGTAACCGCCACAACGTGGAGCTGCTACGCGTAGCTTACTTTTCGCTTCGCGGAGCTAAATTGACCAATCATGTTAGATCTTTTCATTACGCGGAGCCAGTTGATGCATCATCGTTCCAGAGAGAGAAAACTCTTGCCAAAATTAATGTTTACTATGTGGATTTTAAATGAATCGAATGTAAATAAACCACAAACAGTTGTACAGGATCAATACCATTGTTTGATTAGTGTATAGTCAATGTTATCTTGCATGCATGTGCCATGTGTGTGGCGTGTTTGTTTGTTTGTCTACTGTGTCAGGCCAGGATCACTGACACCCACGGTACTGATACTGTCATACTATCACGGTGATCATATTGTTGAATGTTGTTGACTTTAAAATAATCATGATGCAGTCATGTCTACAGTAGAATTCACCACGACCTTTGAAGGACTTAAACCACATTAAAAGCTATTAAACCAAGATAACACCAATGAAAACAGCTCAACTATGTTACATCAGATCTTCTCTGGTTAAATACACACTGCACTTGTGTCTGTTTTACCTGTGCAATGAACAATGAGCTGGTATTATAGTTTCAGTTGGGTGAATGATTATAAAGCGAACGCAAGGTAACAATACTGTCTGGGCTTTTGTTTACGAAATGAGACAATAGTCTGCTTATTGTTAACCAGCGTTCTTGAAAATGAGAAGCATAATGGTTTGCAGACTTAACACAGTTTAGAAATAATTTGTTCATATTTTTTGGTGTTATCTGTCGTTTATATATCCTTCCTAAAACACAAAAGTACCAATATTTCCAAACACCTAAATTAGCTAAAAATTTAGGAAATGTTACAAAACTATATTTTCTAGAATTTCAGAGAATACTTTAAATATTGACTGGTTATTTTTTACACAGTGACGTCATATAGGCAATGGCATAAAACCTTCTAACATACACTAGGTCACGCGTCAATGGTGAGCGCACTGAGTATTGTGTATAGGAAAACGGGCAGTACCGTAACTACAGTATGTATGGCCTACTACTAGTATATAAAGTAAATCCGAACTGGTTTGCTGAAGGTCGAATTCCGCAGGCCACGCCGCACAAGATGTACAAATCAGCTCCCGGCGATACACTGCAGATCGCAGAATTGTGTGCATGGTTTACCACCACTCTGCCTAGCTATATAGTTGTGTACAATACTGTATGAGTTTCTTGTGAGTGCATGTCCATCTTAATAATAAGTCGGTTCGTACTTTTCATAAATTACTTTTTGAATCATAACTATCGTGACCGAGGATATCTTGCAACTACGTGAAGCTCGTCTGGCAAATTCTTAATGACTAAATTCGCTTCACGTAATGAGTAAGTCGTACTTGATTGGTCAGTTTTACCTCCGAGTAATGAAAAACTCTAACATGATTGGTCAATTTGGCTCCACGGAACAAAAAGTCAGCTACGCGTAGCAGCTCCACGTTGTGGCGGTTGCGGCCTACCATATCAGTATCCCATATGATATTTCTATTGTAAGAAAATTTTATTTGTTGTCACGTAAATCACAGGTTTCGTTTAAATGTACTAACTGGATATTAAATGTACTAATTGGTGAGGACCGGTATTTTGCTGTGGATATGTTTAACTGCAATTTTGATGTAAAACATTTTAAATCCGCTGTAAAAATTTTGATAATATTCAACTCTTTGAGAAAATTATTTTATAAAGGAATGCTGGTAAAACCAGGTGCAATACAATGTACATTATTGACACACTATCACGCTCTTTATCTTCGTCAATAATAGAATAATCGATTTCAATCGAATTGAATGCATGAGTTTGTAGTTGACTACTGAGCGACCTAAGCGATCGATTGCTAGCCAATCAGATAGAACTCCTTTCTTGCGTTCAGTGAAATACCACTCGCCTGTCGCTCACTACCACTCGCCCGTCGCTCACCAACGGAGTATTAAATTTATATTTATCGTATAGGACGTCGACCGTGTGGGACACACGCTTCATAAAAACTTTGGGGTTCACTCATTTATTTACTTTAATTCCTTTTCTTGAAAATAATAAGTTCAGTTCAATTTGTAATTGAATTAACGAATGAATGATTGGTAGATTGGTCGATTGAGAGACTGATTAATTTGAGATTGATGAAGTTATGAGCGGTCAATAACTATTTGGCTGACTGATTGACCACAATGGCCTCATTTAAATACACAATAGTGTAAATTTGACCTCAAATTGCAGAGTATGAGTTTTTGTACCCAAATTTTCAAAGGTCATTCAATGAATATACAAATGTATTGGGGTTAAAGAATTGTACTCTTATAGATGAGCATGTTGTGCATCCTAGTGTAAGACCATGAAGACCTACCAATTGAGAGACTAATTATAAATTGAGTGGTTGCTTGACTCGATTACTTGATTGATTGATATTTTAACACCAAAATACGGTACATTAACTACGAAACTACAATGTAATTTGTTAATAATTGATCGATTGATCAAACGAAAGATTATTGATTGATGCTTTATGAGTAGTTCAATGATTGACTGACTGTTAATTCATCGATACAGGGTGTCCCAGAATGATCTGTACCGGGAAAGATGGAATTTTTTAGGTATGAAGGGCATGTTGAATGGTCATATTGTTTTGCATTTTAAGTTCTACATATATTTAGCTTTCTCAGATTTTTTAGATTTTAAAATGGGACGTTTCTAGTAGAAGTTATAGCAGATTGCGTAAAATGGTGAATTCTAAGTTTTGACAACGCAACCTATTTTGAAAATCTGTAACATTACTAACCGTTCAGCACAAAGTTATTTGGAAAAAGTGGTGCAGGTATTTTAGTTGTGCCCTGTTCATATTTCCACTAAATAGCCGATATTTATCTATTATTTATGACATTAAGAAGCAATCATTATATGGAATTACAGATTTGTGGCCCAATCCCATTCTCTCTTTGGCGGTAGTTTTTTAAAAACTGTATTTAAAAATATAGTTATTGTGGTGTGAGGTCCATGTCATTTGAAATGCTTGCAGAGATCGAACTGGTTGTGGTACAGGAAAGACGGCTCCTCAATTTACTGTACAGCAGCGTGGATTTCTTTCAAAAACTTACTGGCAAACCGGCAGCTATGTTGAGACGCAAAGAAGATTCATTAGACGATAGTGTATAACGTAAAGAAGTTTGACGAGCACGGAACTGTCAGGAATCGGCAGAGTGAAGCTTCAGGTGCTCGTAAGCATGGTTAGACTCTAAGAACTAGAGCGAACATTGTATCTGTCCGGCAAGCTTTAAGGCCAACAGTAGTTGTCGTCGAAATGCTGTGCCAAACATCCCACGTTCTTCATTTAATCGTTTCGTGCCATTTTTCAAAGGTATGAGAGTCGTTTTTCATCGATTTTACATTATTGCATGCCACGCCAAAACAAATAGAGGTAGCGTGCTGAAATTAACAGAATAAGTAGGAGACATGTCCAACATTATAATGCTGGTATCAAAAATAGATACACTGCCCGTCTTCTATTTTTAGTTATTTTTGCAAACACGGTACAAATCATTCTGGGACACCCTGTATATCAATCTAGTAAGTTATTGTGATTCTATTCTATTCTATTATTATATTATATTGATTGATTGGATGACCATATCAATTAATTGATTAATCAATCAATTCATTAAATGATTCTGATTGTTTTCTTGATTGTTTGTTGAATACTTATTGGACGGATGGTTGGTTGAATGAACCAACGATTGAGTGATTAATCAAAAAATCCCTTGAACTTGAAGAACAGTTTGCATCCATTTTTCGAAAATCGGAGGAACTTTTAATTTTTCACCCCAAGCATGCAAATTGACCTTGGACCTGTCGAGCCTCAAAACTTGATCACTATGTCCTACATATGTTACACTTTTGTGATCCTTAGACCCAGACAAATAATTTGACATGTTTTTAGTGAATTTGGAGCATGTTTAATTTTTACCCCCTATATGACTATAAGCATGTAGGATATGTTTCAGGGTCTTTTTTGAGGGTCACGGAGTTCCAATATAGCTTGGTAGACAAAGTTTTGAATTCAGCATACCCGAATTAAACAAAACAATTTGGTTGCCAGCTTTTACGCGAACTTGCCGCTTGATGCCTAAATAAGCACATTTCCAAAATAGAACAAGACTAATTTTATAACACTGATTTTACAAAATAAATCAATATGATATCACGATTTAGGCCTTCACTGGTCTATCGAAACCCAGCAGTGTGAAGTAGTTTGATCCATGCAATCTCAAAATCAATCGATTGAGATGACTAGCGTACTCGTCACAGTTACATAACAGATGCGGTTAAATGATGGGCGGGGTTACCAACCATATTTGGAGTTATTACGTTGTCATTAACTGGGTTGGTTCAGGTCACTGCTTATGGTAATTCGAGTGCGCTGCTGGGGGTAGAGTTCGAATCTATAAGGACCAACGCCTGACGGCGTTGATTATAGTGCTAAATATTGCGTTGGTCCTGTATGGACTAACCGGTTGTGGTGGTAAAGCTGTCGCCGAAATCATCGTAAGTCTTGATCGCAGTCTCGGCCTCGCACACACATGTTATACCCGATAAAATAATATAGTTTATAATATAATTTCCTATCTTCAAAAAAACCGCTCCCAATTGTAGTTCATTGTGTACTCATTTAACCCAAGTCTGCATGAACTAACCAACTTATTAGTTAAAATGTAAACGGTGAAATGAACTTCCCATTCATAGTGTTTAACCAACTATTGGTTGTATTTTTCCCAACATATTTTGGTTTAACCATTAGAAAATTTGCCCAACATCATTACCCAACGAACTGGGTAAAACAATATTAACCAACAGTTGGTTAAGATATCCCCCGGCCACGAGTTAAACTGTTAACTATCTTTAGTTGGTTAAAGTTTAACCAACTGTTGGGCTGTCATGTAGTGAATACATGGTTGGTTAAAATATCAACCAACTTGGTTAAACATTTCTGAGAGTGTAAATTTTGGTCATCAGAAATTTTATGACCCCCTATTTTTCTTTCCAAAAATTTATGACCCCCTTATATTTGGGACCCCCCTTACAAAGAAAATGATAGCCTCTTATATTATGCTTACTCTAACCCTAACCATAATGGTTGGTGGTATTTTCACTGTTTCTCTTTCCACAGAGGCTGACGATAACCCTAATGCATGGTTGGTGGTATTGAGACCCATAATGGTTGCTAAAAGATTTTAAGCGGCCCGGGCCACTTTTATTTCGAGGCGGATATCTCAATATAAGAAAAATTATGTTTGCGGAAACAAAAGTGCATTGTTGGTAAATGCCTTGTCGGCAGTGGATTTGAAAGAGCAACTGCGTATGATCAGCACATTCAAACGTGTGGGATCTGAGGCGGATCTAAGGCCCTCGCGAGGATTCTTAAGTTCCAGAAAAGATGACAGTTATTCTGGTCCAATGCCGGCAAGGCATTTAAAAACATACACCATGGCTTTGAATGTTATTCTACCCTCTACAGACAACCAGTGATGTAAAAGCGGCGATACGTGGTCCCTTTTCTTTGCACAAAAGATGATGTTTGCAGCCCAGTTTTGGAGAGTCTGAAGGCGAGCGATATCAGTAGTGTTGGCACCCATGAGGAGAACATTACCATATTCAAGTCTGGATAAGATAAGTGAGCGGATAATGTTATTTATAGTATCAAAGTCCAAAAATCGTTTGATGCGAGAGATATTGCGAAGGTGGAATGATTGAATGTCATCAATGCATGATGTAAGAGGGGAGAGTGCACGCTCAATATGATAGACCACTGATATGCCGGGTCAAAGTTGGTATACAGTTGCACGTCATCTGCATAATATATCAATATACAAGGGAAAGAAGAACTACGCATCGCACACTAGCACTTTTTGAACATGGATTTACAAATGGAAACATAACATGCATAGGCAGATATACCAGAGAAAAAACTCCGGACATATCTACCTGTGCGGGGACTTGAACCCCAGACCTCTCGCTTGTCATCATTAATTTGATCTCGTGCGCTAGTTGTAATGTTTGAATGTTTCCATGTCCCAGTGTATGATGCGTAAGTCTCTTCCTCTGTTTGTATGATTATATTAGGCTGGCGGGTAAGCATTATTAATTGATCTCGTACACTGGATGTAATGTGTTGTTTGTACTGTTCACCCTTGACTGCTCATATCCATAAGTACCAGACTTGAGTCCTGTTTATCAGGGACAGTCTGTGTAGCTCAGTGGTAGAGCACTCGCCCGACAAGCGAGAGGTACGGGAGTTCAAGTCCCCGCACAGGCAGGTATGTCCGGAGTTTTTTCTCTGGTATATCTGCCTATGCATGTTATGTTTCCATTTGTAAATCCATGTTTAAATGTGCTAGTGTGCGATGCGTAATTCTTCTTTCCCTTGGATGTTATGGTACTTAAGTCTAATAACACAAGAAAGACCCCTTATGCCTTTTCGATGTGAAGAGATGTCATAATATCATCTTTGACCTTTAATAATGCCGTCTCTGTGCTATGTGCTGCACGATACGCCGATTACATGGCCTCATTCTTTCCCTAGAGTGTTTTAAACATGTGAATAGCTTCAACAATGGTTCGCTGCATTATGGTAAAAACAGCCTTGACCTAAAAAGGTCGAAAGGTGCCATATTTACGGATTCAGGCTAAATTCAAAATTGATATAAAATGTTTGTTTCTTGATCGATTACAAAAATTAATTTTCGTCATTAAAAGAAATTGTGTCTGGCGTAAATTACACTACCAGTTTTATTCCTAGGCTCTTAGGCACATATTTTTGTAATGATAGAGTGAAACCCCTGGTCCTTTATAATTACGCACAAAAGATCGCGTCGCCTTAAGGCATTTTGACATTTAATGATGATAAAAGTCTAGAAAAAAGGGGTCATTGGGTTGCCGAACTTTAAAAAGGGATGTCATCAGGTATGACTTTAAAAAGGGCAGGGGGTCATTAGGTACATGTATTTCCAATTCAGAAAAGGAGCCTATTGATAAGCAAATATCCACACACCCGTCACTTCAAAAGTTTAGTGCCTCCGGGCACATGATAATACAATTTTGCAAAGCTCCAGCAAGCTATACAAACTCGTATCCCAACATGTCCAAAATATTCTTGCACCTTTGCTGTACATCATCTATTACGCTTCTCTCTAACTCTGTCTGCCACTGATAGGCTGTGATGTTAGAGTTCCTCGTCGTTACTTTGCTCCTGTAAGTAGTGTGTTTAGTGTTTTTATCTAACCAATGAGTGACACTAACCGGCAATGGCATTTGAATAAATTTATATATATTCTTAGTCAAAGAAACAGGGTTTCCCGCCAAATCTTCATAACGAACAAGTTTATATCGTCCCGCTAACCATTCCGGTGTGTCTAGCCAATACTTAAGGTTTCTCTCCATATGTGTACATATTTCCGACAATTCATTGGGCCTCATTGGTTCCGGTCCGCCCAGCTTACGTGAAAACACTCGCTCAGCTCTTGCTTTCCCAAATTTCCTTAGAGATTTGTATCGGGAATTCATTATACCACGTGGATCTCGTACCAGATGAATTACCTTAAAATTGAGTTTCGGATCAGTAACTAGATCATACAAATCTTGTATATCGGACACTCGTATAGTTTTAATAGCTATTCCTCTATGCTTTCTACACGTCGCGGTGAGATTATTGTTGGATTTGCAATAATGACCGTATTGTGTCATAGCCAGTTCCAAGGTGGAAACAAAGATCTCGTAAATGAGTCCAAATTGGTAATTCTGTAAAGTTACAGTGATATAAAGCAGACAGAAGCTGCTTGGAATACGACCATGGAACTACCTGGTACCGAGGGATCGCTCGTACTGAAGGATCGCTCTTCATTTTCATGATTTCGTACGATCGCAAAGGTTCGAAAAAGTACATGTAATCATCATTTTGGTTAAAGATTTCACTTGTGAATGTCGATCCAGAACGTCTTATTGTAAATATGATTACATGCTGGATATCTGGCTGTTCATTTGTTTGTAGCCTGTCAACATATGGTTCAAAAGTGTTTTTAAAATGGACGGGTGCGGGTTGCACTGTTCCTCCTCTATCAGTGTCACCATGGTAACTATGGTACACGAAATAGACCACGGTGAGAATGGTAAAACTTAGGAAGCCCTTCCAGTATGTTCGCCAAGTCATATGCCGTCGAATGATGACAACCACAACGCTGTATCTATATGTGTGCATTTCAAAAAAGAAATAAATGTAACAATGATATAGTGTTACTAGAAAAGAAAGGAAGAAAAAGCAACTTCCCTTAAATAAATGAAACAATGATATAGTGTTACTAGAAAAGAAAGGAAGAAAAAGCAACTTCCCTTAAATAAATGAAACAATGATATAGTGTTACTAGAAAAGAAAGGAAGAAAAAGCAACTTCCCTGAACTGCATTATATGTTTTCTCAATTTTTGTTAGACTTTGGAATGCTAGGAATACTTCATACATGAGTTTATTTTTTGAGAGTAAGGATCACTTCCAAGTCTTTTTGTGGTACTCTAGGGGGCTTGAACCTCACATTTTGAGAAAAAAAGCACAAAAAAAAAAAAAGGAAAAAAAAGCGGACTCTTCCTTTCCTAAAGCACTGATGGAAAAGGCCGAAAACTACTAACAATGCTAATTTTACATTGGGGGAAAACACCTCACTCATCAATTCATAAACATCCTCTGAACGAGAAGCAAAACATTAATTTTATACGGCATTTCCCAAGATAATAATACCAATTTTTGAGAATATTAACATAATCTTGTCTGGCAGATTGTTTTCTACAGTCTTTTTCATAATTATTTTAGTTCTTTAGTATTAATGTGCCAAATGGACATTTTTTGGCTCATTTTGTTTGCTCTGCAAGACCCTCTTTTTATCTTTATTTAATCACGGACATTCATTCAACTAAGAACAAAAGAAATTGTTCTTCCACGAGGCCATGCTCATGTTGGAAATTATCATATAGTAGAGAGGCCACTTTCTGGCTGCATTCGCTACTTGCACGGTTCCGCCATTATGCATATGTGCGGGAGAGCCTCGAACTGGCAGCATACATGAAAGGAAGAATTATGTAACCTTACACAGAACGTTATGACTAGTTCAATTCCCATTCATGTATGCTGCCAGTTCGAGGCTCTCCCCGCACATAGTGCATAATGGCGGAACCGTGCAAGTAGCGAATAAGGTCCCGTGCATCGTTTTGGACAAAGGTGCCAACCGGGTTAGAATTAATCGTTGGAGTCTCCTCTATCTGTTTAACCTGGCTGGCATTTCTAAAAAGTGACGTTAACTAAGATATTCTGTTTAAAAAATGTGTTTTGCGTGACTTTTTTCAAATTTTTCCCAAAACTGTCAAATCTGAAAGTAGCCATAACTTCAAACGAAAATTGACTGCAACCTAACCTTAATTTTTGCTCTGGTTAATAGAATGATTTTTTTTTATATCTGTGAACAAAAATGTTCCACCATACCATATTGAGGCGAAATTTGGGTTAAAAAATGCTTTTTTCTTGATATTTATCATTAACCAAAAATGCCCATTTGTACGCATTTTTTGGAGTGAACATTTATTTATTTGACAAGAAATGTATGTGCTATCAATGTATTGAGTTGAATCTTTGAAGTGAAAAAGTTCACAGTGACTTATTTCTGTGACCCTTAGTTTTTTACTTACGCTTTCCAGAATACTATAGGCCATTTCAACACGAAATACATATTATTTTGAGTTTTCCACTTTTATTCATGTAACTGCATTGGCCAGGCCTTCTCAAGGGCGGCCCGCGTGCAAAATCCGGCCCGCGGCTGGGCACTGATTTAAAAATAAATAAATAAATAAAAATGTTTTTTCATGCACTGCTCGCTACGCTCTATTGATTTTTTGGCCCTTCAACATTATCGTTCGACACAATTTGGCCCTTGAAACAAATTAATTGAGAACCCCTGGCATAGGCCTATAGCAGGAAGGTCTAGAGATTTAGAGAGGCCACATACCGTAGTGATTTTGAAGTTTTCGTCCAACATTTTTGGACCAGGCTTCTTATGGTGTTAAAATGTATCTACACACTCCGATAATTTCATTTTACTCAGCTGGAAAGTTACGTGGGCCCAAATATTTGAGTTGAAAAATGCAGTTTTGTGATTTTTTTACCTTTTTTACCAAAATATCAATTATTAAAACTGCTATAACTTCATATTTGCTCTGGAAAATACATGTCACATGCATATTTAATATTCGTTAACAAAAATGTATTTGTAAATTTTGACAAAATACAACCTGTCTCAAAAAAAATTGTGCAACTGAAAAGCGCCCTCTTTGGCAATTAGAAAATACCGTTGTGACATAATGCTTACATCGACGTCAAGGGCATAGCCTCTCAAATGCCGTTTAGTCTGTTCAATTTGCTTGTTTTAATCTCGAGATATGCTTACTTAACAACGAAAGGGTAAAATCACAATTGTGTCACTTTTACTAGGGAAGAGGGCTGTATATACATGTAAAATGTTAATGTTATATCATGTTAAATGTATAATGATTCTCTTTTTCCTCTTAAAGGGGTACTACACCCCTGTGGTAAATTTATGACTATTTTTGCAATTTTGTCAACAAATAATAAGACACTGGTAACAAAAGTTATTTATATTATTGGGGCAAGGATTCCAATTACTACACTGAAATTTCAGTGCCTCAAGAGAAGCGGTTCAGTATATATGATAAGAAATGAGGTACATCCTAGCGGTACCTTATTTCTTATCATAAATAACGAGTTAAACAATTTATCGAGGGGTGTAGTACACCCTTAAGACAAATAAATATTTCACATTCTGCTGTAAAATTAAATACATGTGCATGTCAATGATTTTACCATGGTAAATACTGTTCATTTTGTCATTCAAGACATGTTAAAAGACAAACAAATGAATATATGAATACAAAAACCACCTAAGTCCATACTTAAACCAAATTGAGTTAAGCATGGGAAAGTGTTCCTTTACATAGGTCTCTCATATGTATGAAAGAACAACTCAAATTCATCCTCTGTGTCTATTGAGCATGTGAAAAATAGCATGTATGAAAGAATCACCCAATTCCATGATTTGAGTCTTGTAACACATTGATTAAAATCCAGTATGTATAAAAGTCCACTTGTAACACATTCATTGCTAGAGAGTGACTTTTGAAAAAAAAATGGGTTTAATAAAGGAAAGTGTGTGGTTTATATTACATGGCAGAATGCTTATCAACATTATACATACCTGTGCGCTTTATTTTGTATTATCTTACTAGTGGTAATCTCATTCTAACATTGTTGTCTTTGTATATGATTCAAACAACCACCTAAGTCCAAAATTAAAAATGAACCCCACGAAGTCCCTGAAATGCTAATCGTCATACCTAATACAGGTTAATCCACTCATTTGCACGTAAAACTTACCATATTGACCAGGTAAATCTAACTGAAGGAATTAAAATGATACACAGGTTTTTCTCTCAAAATCACTTCCCATGGACTTGATGAATTTTGACAAATTAATGAAATTAGACAGAATAATTCACGCGCAATGGTGTTGATGCGTCTAATGCACGAGCCCCGATGGGCATGATGGGGGAGTGCATTAGACGCATCAACATCAGCTATCATTGATTTACATGTAGAGCCCTATTCCCTAGTAAAAGTGACACAATTGTGATGCGATCAAGCAAAATCAGTCGGAACTCGGAAATATTCATTTTGAGATATAACCAAGCAAAGGTAATATTTCCTTTTGTTACAAGCCGACGACGGATGTCGGCTTGTTCTGTCTCTTCTCAATTCTTCTTTCTTCTTTCTTTCTTTCTTTCTTCTTCTGGCAACCAATCAACTGCATCTAGCTTCGCAAAGGATTGACAGATTTCAACCAAAGTTGACCCAAATGACCACTGGCTAGGCCAAACCTTCCATTTGACTTTGACCTCGCTGTGACCTTTGACCTAGCTATAATGGTCAAAAATGTGATTTCACAAAAAATGCTACTCCTTCCACAAATTTCATGCAATGATCATGTGACTCATGCATATGAATCAACATGTGGCAGTGCTTAAAACTTCCTAAAAAGAATTGAGGTCAAAGGTCATTAAGGGGGTCATTTCCGGTCTGACAGCTCCAACTAATATTCAAAAGATCACTGTCTTTACAAAATATATAGCAGAGAGTCGCCATTAGCACACATGCATTGCTATTAGCCAGGGTCTTTAGGATGCCTACAGGTTTGGGGTCAAAGGTCATTAAGGGGTTACTTCCGGTCAAAAACCAAAAATGTTCAAAAAATTTTTATCTCAAAATATAAACAGACCAGAATAATATAACCAACATACATGAATTAGTGTTCCCTGATGTATGCATGGTATTTTTATTTTGTGGGTCAAAGGTCATTAAGGGGTCACTTCCTGTTTTTAGCTGAATAATTTCAAGAATTTTTATCTCAAGAACTGAACATGTTAGAATTTTTTAATTAAAATTGGAACAATACATTTTGTCGGTGTACATAAGGTTTTTTTTACATTGTGGTCAAAGGTCATTAAAGGGGTCAAAAGGTCAATCAAAAATTTTCAAAAATCAAAATCCATGTATAAGTTCCGATTAAGCTGAAATTCACCAGGAATATTTCTTATGACATCCTAAGCACAGTGCAAGAGCAGTTGACCCCATCCGTAACCCAGGGGTCAAGTTATAGGGTCAAATTGCGGCTTGTATTCAGCGTCTGTTGACTCTAGTTTCCTCTTGTTTTAGAAAACTACCAAAAACAATCATTTTATGTCGACCTTTGACTTTTAAGAGGTCATATAGGTCAAAAACCTTTTGGTTTCAGGAAGTTGTCATGATTGACTTTTTGATGTACACATTCATATCAAT
The DNA here is from genome assembly GCF_039555335.1 of Amphiura filiformis. Lineage (NCBI taxonomy): Eukaryota > Metazoa > Echinodermata > Ophiuroidea > Amphilepidida > Amphiuridae > Amphiura > Amphiura filiformis. The sequence continues at coordinate 59,547 of NW_027305566.1, read as the reverse complement.
GCATTGGTATACTTTTTATTTCAAATATTTTAAATATTTTTCAAATTCCATTTTTAACATAACAAAATCATCAAAATAATGCATCAAGATAAAGATTTTTTTTTTTTGTAAACAATATAATGTATTCTCCACAGCAAATATGAAGTTATTATTTACATTCAAAGTTATATCTGTTTTAATAAGTTTTTAACCCAAATATCTCAGTTCACGTCACTTTTCAGAAATGCCAGCAGGGTAAATCATAAAGATGAGACTCCTATGGTTAATTTTAACTCGGCTGGCACCTTTATCTAAAAATGATACACGAAAACCTTCACTAGAGCAGAAAGATCGACGTGGCCTCTCAACTAATAGTAAACATGACACGAACATAATATTTACAATCATTCATCAGTACCAGAGACATTGGTCTAAATTATGCATACATGGTGCAGAGGAAGTGTCGTCCACCGGGCTCAAAATACAGGAACAAAAAATAGTTGAATTAACACTATTTTTGGTCTATTTTAGCATTAAAATGATACATTTTCTCACGCCTCGCGCATCAGAAAATAACTTCCGTGCAAAGGTGCAGGTGTATCGATACTTATACACCGGACTGCCATGTTGTAGGTGTAATGAATCGCTGTTTTTAAACAATGTGTGCTTTTATGTATTAATTTTGGCCTCAGATTGGCCTCATTATAATGGCTAATATATCACTCATTTTAGAGATCGAAGATAAATTAATGAAAATTTTACCTGCTTTACGACACACACAAATTTGTAGCAATTAATGTTTCCTTTTCTCATTTGGCTGCTAATGTCACACACCAGATCCCTGACTATACGTAAGCATACGTATTCATGGTATAGCACACTGAGATAGTTTTAACCACACCGCACCTTAAGTTTCTTCAGCATTTAATTTTCTGCACTTTGGACCACATGCACATTGTTGCCAGCTTCCGGGACAGCAGATAATGCTTTTATGGAAGTCACCTATCAAGTATCAAGATACCACACAACCATGAAACACAAGTACAAAATATAGTTTAGCGTAAGGTTAAAGGTGAAACTGGTGATCTGTGATATTTCATTAAAGGATTTGTTTTTATGAAACACTGAAATGAAGAGTTTGTTTCCGAAAAGGCGCTAAATCAAATACCTGGCTTGTGTCACATTTTTCTGTACATTTTTAACAGAAAGTGTGACACAACCAGTCTGATTGGATGTAAAATCTATTATTTATAACAATAAAAACCATTATTTACTATTGTTAACGGTGTAATCCCGGGGTGTGATGATGTAATCTTGGGCAACATTGACAAGGATCAATAATCATTTGAGTTATCTCTCATACTAAATGATTCTCAAATGATTTATTCATCATTCAATAAGTGTTTCTTTTTAAGGGTAGACGAGGTGTTGTTGGTCGAAGCAACCACAAAAATCGATTTTCATTCTCTAGATCAATAAATTATTGACAAATAACACCTTGATGTTTTGCAAAAGTTCATTCTACAAATTATATAATTTGAAAACTTGCTTAATTTATTGTTGTTAATGAGTTATGTACATTTTACAAAAGTGTTGTTGTTTCAGCCCTCTTTACAACATAACTCAAGAACCACAGGACCTACAAAATTATTTCTGTGATATTTGAATTCTTCTACACGCTCGCAAGGAAATGAGCAATGCAATTTTGCCAAAGCTCATTACCATTCGCAAGATGTTGTGAACTACCAAATCGCAACACTTTAAAATAGTGTATTACCTTAAATCGTCCATGGTGTTCAGGGATATTTTGAGATTTATAGGTATAAATGCTACAGCTTTTTCTGTGGTAAAATCCTATGGAGTTGGATAGTCATCACAATTAGCAAGTTTCATTATTTTGACTTTTACTTTGCCGCGGTTTCGATGATTCTCTTGTTTCTTCTTCAACACTGTCATACTTTGGTTGCTTATAATAAACCCAAAAAAATTGTTTGTTTGTGCACGTCCGACCGACCCTGTACTAGGGTCCCGACCGTGTCTTTTTTTTTTTTTAATTTGCGTGGAATGTGCTAGTAAAACAGTGGTTAGTATAAATTTAAAGAAAGAAAATGTAAAGAAAATGAACAGTATAACATGCAGAACCATCTCAAGAGTTAAACCAGTAAAGTGCTATGTGTTTTGACTTATTTACCAGTCTTCAAATGGTCAGTTTCAAGTGCAATATCTGTTTAAAAAAATCCAACCTACCGACCCAACTGTTTCATAAGCCTCTATGGACAAACAGACAATTTTTTTTGTGGCCTAATCTTGCAATATAGAGGAAGCTGCTGTTTGAAAGGCTACAACATCCGCCACACCCTCTAAATTAGTGAACATAATCTGCTCACCGAAACGATCCTGAATATTCTGCGTTATATAATTATGTACACCATGAACCAACAAATCGCAGATACTCCTAGATTAACCACGGTTATTTGCTCAACAACATTTTTTTTTCCTTTAAATATTCAGTCACAAACAAAAATGCTTCTGCTCTGTATTTTTCCACAGGACGTCCTATACTGATCATTGGCTTCTTACGATGCTCATCAATGAGAAATTTTATTGAGAATACATTAAGGGATGAAATCAAAACTCGACAGGCGGTCGACTGCCGGTTCCGGGCGGTTCCTCCCGTTTGGAGCCGGTTTCTATTGTTCTAAACAATGGAATGCGGGTCAACCACCGGTAACTGCCGGTCATCCAGCGGTTGAGTTTTGATTTCATCACTCAGTTCGTGAGTTCTTAAATTTATACTACACTGGCCGTGCCGTGGTACAGGCAGTACTCTCGTCAACCGATGTTCTTGTTGCACAAGGCTCACTCAGTCATTTAATGAGGCAATACAAACGATCGAATTTGGTGTTGAAATTAGCAACATTTTGAGTTACACTTTTTCAATGCAAAATTAATTTTCTCGGTCAAATAAAAAGCAATATTTTTCATTTTATTAGTAAATGATGTTGAGTGCCGCCGTTTGGGGCCACAACGACAAAAGGGTGATGACTAGAATAACACAAATTGGTTTACGTCGGGGTTTCATGGTTTATTTCAGGAACAGTTTTATTAATTCATCTTAATCACTAACACATGCGGATTCCATCGATCTTTTTTCTCTATTCGATCCCGCCTTTTCGGGGGAGAACCCAACAAGAAAAATCAGAAGAACCCGCTATGGCTGGAGGGGGCGCACAACCATATATCTCCACATAACCCCCTCGCCCTCCAAGCGAGATCCACCGAGCTGAACTTATTTACTTAAAACTTTGAACGGCATTACTGCAATTGTTACTTGATAAAGACAACCACTCCAAATTGCTCACAACCCAACCAATGAAGGCAAGATTCTGTGCAATTTTTTTTAACATTAAAACTGACAAATATCCTGAGATTTAAAACATGGAAAAGGTAACATCAAAGTTAAAATGTGGTAAATAGCATTTTAAGTAAGCAGTGGTAAATCACATTTATTTACAATGAACACAGGTATATTGCCAAGGTTGAGAAATGATACGAGCACCAATAGCTACATCAGTGGTGTGAGCGCGCAAACCACCAAGTAGAAGGAAGCCTGGGAGGTGTAGTCATAATTCCCTGGGGTGATCAATCCCAAGAAACCATGAATGACAACAACCCAGGTTACTGAAAAAAAAAATGAAGAAATGTGAAAAAAAAAAAATTGTGAAAATTTCAAGACCCAAGTGAACAAATCTCCCCCTTTAATTTTTGTAAGTGAACACGCTCAAAAATCTGAAGAAAGTTACCCATACCAAAAATATGGCAAAAGACCAGGGATGGGTCCACAGGATCTCTTTTTAAAAGCAGAAATACCGATTTTAACCGAGATATTTACAAAGTGCAAACTATGCACCAACATGGAAAAATGGGCAAATTTGAAGTGTCTGTATCATTTCTGAAAAACAAGTTCTCGTACTAGAAAATGATTTACATTATCAAGTATTCCATTTGTACACCATGTTATAGTGTTTGTATTGACACAATACATTACAAAGATTATTATGAACAGTACCGCAACTGGATTGGTATCTCTAAAATGAAGACAATTAGTTCTGTATCATAATACAATAATACATTTCACTGTGTTATCTATCTGAGGAAGAACATCATCCAGTGAATAAAATGAATCCCAAATCGCCACGCAAGAACTTTCCATAGAGTATTTTGGAACTCTGCATAAAAGAAAGTCAGAAGTATGCACAAGGTGATTTAGAAAACTTATATTATAAGACACTGGAGTAAAAACTTTAAACGGTAACCTGGTGATTTTATCATCAACATGAACTTCCCACTTGGACAATTTTACCTGGCTTGCCCATATATGTACGTTTTACACATCACAGTACTCATACTTATACATATCAGAAACCTACAAAACATATCATTTACCAAGCATTACTCACATACATGTTTCCTTACCCTAGCTCTACATGCATGTACCACCCATTTCATCACACATTTTGAAATGAATACCAAGACGTTTCATACACATTGTATACAACACTATATAAAACATCACTTGAAATGACATAACTTGTAATGTCAACCTACATGTATCAAAATCCCACCACACCAGTGGTTGTAAATATAAAAGCAAAATCTGCTTAGTTATAGTTAAAAATTGTTTCTTGTGCAAATCACTTAAATTTGGATCTCAATTTGGAAAATGTCCCCAAATTAAAAGTAAAACTTTATAATCATCTGAAAAAGATGTTAAAACATCTAAAATGTTGCTGTACTTTCAGCAAAAACACACCATTTATGCCACAGTAGTAGTACTTAAATCAATCTGAACTTCAAGAAACAAAATATCATACCATGACAAAAAAATAAAATTAATTTGCACCTTTTTGTACTCATATTTTGAGTACATGTGTTCTGTACCTCAAAAACTATGTTTAACATTTTATACATGGCTCAAAACACCTGTCTGTGGTGATGTGCTCACATCTCCCTACAAAGGCACCCAATGATTTATAACCCATTTTGTCATACATCATATAGCTGGACCCAATCAGACTTTGTACAATATCAAACCCTGATTCATTGAATCATGTTTATAACAGCAGCAAATTTTGTGAAAGAGAAAAGTATCAATTGAAAACACACTGAAATTTCTTGCAAATACAAACTTGTGTACTGGTGATGTGGGAAGGTGGGATTATTTACCTAAAACAGAGATGACACAAATTTGCAAAACCTGGTGATACAAATTATACTTGAATCTATAGAGTGAACACCGCTGCAGTACACATAATAATACCTCACCAAGTTTGTATAGAACCTTGATACATGTACTTACATGTATAGATTGACACACCCAGGATTTTATTTACACATGTCTTGGACATAAAATCATTTTGTACCAAGAGTGTTCATCTATCTGACACAATTAATTTACACATGTTGTGTACCAAAAATCATTTTGTACCAAAAAAATTTACCAATTTTTCCTAAAAATATTTAAAAATGCACATGAAATTGGGCAAAAACACCAAAAACAGGCCTAAATTAAGTAAACATGCAGAAATTTTGACTACATTGAATTCAGTCTTAAAACTGATTATTCTCATGCTTGTGTACATGTATCAATAATATGCACCATGTTTATATAGTAGGGATGAAAGTCCACTTTTTTTGACCAAAAACACAGAGAAACAGTGTGAACTCTACCAAAATGGTCCCAAAACAATACTGTGCAAATGTGGACTTAGTACCAAAAAAAACTTGCATCCCTATTATAGTGTAAGCTTTTTTCTTGTTTGTGCATCTGCTTGTGCATACAGGTATCTTGTCTGTAGAAGTTTTGACAAACTGCTGACAAGAAGGATTAAGGTCAACAAACTTGACCCAACTATTGTCTTTTGTGGGAAAATTTCACCATTTAACGCGATACTCCCAGGCATCATCTAGTGATGAGTATCGCTTTCCCACAATCTTTTCAATTTCAAAGTACACATTTGTTTGCGGGGCTGATTCACAATTATCTTTGTACACTGGCGCTGTAGTGTCTTGATCTGGTACAGAGCTTGTAGCATGCCCAGTGTCATCGCTGTCATTTCCTGGCGCTACTCTATGGATTACTTTGTCAGGTGCAGCGGACACCTGGCCTGCACTCTTATTTCGCCAATTAAAAGTCTTAATCTTAATCAATCTTAAACTCGTGTTAGTTACGTGGTCCTCTCGTCGAAATATTGGTTAAGGGCCCTTAATTTTCTTGTTGTTTAAGGCTCAAATCAATAGTTGGTTAAAACTTTTAACCAATAAATGCATATAGTACTTTAACCAGCTTCAAGTTTAAGTGCTTAACCAACTAGGTTGTTTAAGGTCTTTTAATCAATATTTGCTTAATAACTCTAAACAGATAATGATTTATATGTTCTATTTTATCTAAGGATTGTTTAAGAAATACAACTGCTTAATCAATGGTTGTATTGGATTTAATTATGATTGGGACTTTCTTTCTTTCTTTTTTTAAAATTTTATACTGAAACATAATTCATGATAGATTTGAAGTCATCAGATCTTGGTCAACTGTGAGATTCGTTCAAAAATACAATTTCATGCATACATGTTTTTTTTTTTTTTTTTTCAACCCGCCATGTCTCCGGGCAATGTATCCGATTAAAAATTAAAATCTAGTAAGCCTTTCTCTCTCGCATGCATTACGATACAATGCTAAAATACAATACATCAACGCTAATAAATTCACACACTCGATACGGTATCCAGCATACCGATACTTCAATGCATCTCGTCTACATTGTAAGCTATTGTACGTATGCCCAAAACTGAACATCGCGGTACTCACATTGGTGATATACATGTACCGTGCACGTAGAACAGTACGCTAGAATGTCAATCCCAATGACGTTGTTAAATCTAGCAAATGAACGCATCAATATCCATCCTTTATGTCTCAACGATGTCTATGCATAACTTATCAAACGAATCTCGAGTTTGGTGCAACCTGATTGACTCAAACCTACCTATTTGAACGAAGTTTCAGAGACCATAAGCAGCACGACCAGCATTCACTCGTGGCCGCCATTTGCTTTTGTCATTTTAAACAATAATTGGTTAAAATTCCGTGGCGCGAGATGTATCGTTAAACAGGTAAAGTACAATTCCACTAAACATTACACAGTTTAACGCCTTTTAACGTAACAAAAAATAACCACCTTTATACGCTCGAGTTTAACAGTCTTTTAACATACGTTAAACTTTGCAGATTGAGCGCAAAATCACGCCTTTGAACATTAATTGTTTAAAAATCTTAAACTTTTCTTCTTATACTTGGCGACTGTTAACTGCCGGAACAAGAGTGTGTACCACTTTGTCGTGGAGAGTCATTTTTCTCTGTTTGTACAGGTTGGTTCATGTCAGATGGGTGTGTCATATTGTCCGCAGGCTGTGCCTGCCCCCGGGGCCTGCCCACATCCATCTAACTGGTTATCTGGAAGTCTATGAACTGCCGGTTTCAGGCGATTAACATGAATCAGGCCAGTAATTAGCATGTTATCAGCTTTCTTGCGGAGACGGACATTAACATCAGACAATTTCTCACAAATGTAGTATGGTCCTGTCCATGGAGACATAAGCTTGGCTGACATTTTGTTGTCGAGAACATGTAGATATAAAAAAAACCTCATCTCCGACTAGAAAGTGTGGATCATGAGCAGTTTCCTTCCACTTATCAGCCATGTATTGTTTACGGGTTTGCATGGTAATTTCAGCATCCTCTCGGGCACATTCAACCAGATGTTAAAGCTCTGCTACATATTCCTGTGCAGACCGTGGTGGATCTGTGATTTGGGGGAAGCAATGTGTCAAGAAGAGAGCGTAAATGTCTTCCATATGTCATAAATGCAGGGGTATAACCGGTACTATCGACACACGGCGAGGTGTTGTGGACAAACTGCACCAAAGGCAAATGGCGGTCCCATGTGTCATGCTGTTGATCTAGTCTCTTTGCCAATGATGCCAAAATGACTGACATACACCTTTCTGATTGGCCATTGCACTGTGGGTGGTAACTACTAGTTTGTGTCTTGGTGATCTGCAAAAGTTTGCAAGTTTCCTTCACAATATTTGACAGGTAATTTGTCCCTCTGTCAGAATGGAGAAATCTGGGGGTTCCATGGCGACAAATAACTTCTTTGAGAAATGCCTGTGTGCTTTGATGTCAGGAACAGCCACAAACTCTACATACTCTGTAAAATAGTCAATAAACACAATCACATAGCGGTTGCCTGTGTGCTGACAAATAGGAAGTGGCCCCAAAATGTCTGTACTGATGCGTTCAAACGGCATGTTAGGCACTGGCATAGGTATGACCTGTGCACGTACTCTCACTGGTGGGGATTTCCTCTGGTTACATGGGATACAGGATTTGACCCAATTAACAATGTCACTGTACAAAAGAACTTTGTGCGCACTTTTTCCATTGTTCTGGCTATCCCCAAGTGTCCACCGGCAAGTGGTGAATCATGAGCTTCTGTCAGGACTTGCGAAACAAGCTGCCTAGGTATAACTAACTGGACATGACTGCGAGATGCTTTGTCTCCTCTACCTGGTTGTATCCACACATGATACAGCAGACCATCTACTAGCATATAACTACTGAAAGTCTTGATTACAATGGCTGCCTTTGTAGATTCTAATGGAAGTTTCCCCGACTGCAGAAATGTGATGGCATCTTCATACTCTGGGTCTGTTTGTTGCAAGTGCTGAAGATTTGGCAGGTCAAAGTTTACCTGTCTCGCTTTGTCTTGCATTTCTGAGGCCACACATTTTGTTGCTCTTTGCTGAATCTTGGCTACACTTATAGCTGAAATTGTGGCCTTTTTGGGTGGTAAAGCATCTGGAAAGTCATACTCAGACCTGACAAGTTGCAGATTGCACTCATCAAGTTGAAGATCTTCTTGAGATGATGGTGCATAGTCTCTCCTGCTTACACCATCAGCATTTTGATGAACGCGACCAGGCCTATGTACAATCTCAAATGAGTATGACTGCAGGTGTGTCATCCAACGAGCAAACTTTCCTCTTGGCTGTTGTAAGGAAAAGAGCCAACGAAGTGACGAGTGATCAACAATGGCTGTAAAATGTGAAAATCGAAGATAACAGTCTAATTTTCTAACACAATATACCAGTGCCAGACATTCTTTCTCAGATATCCCATAATTTCGTTCTGTGTCTGACAACGAGCGACCAACATAGCATATTACACGTTCTCTACTCTCCGTGTCATCTTGGCTCAAAACACCTCCCACTGCGAAGGAACTAGCGTCTGTAAACAATTTGAATGGGCGCTCATAATCAGGATAGGCTAATACAGGGGAACATGTCAATGCATCTTTCAATTGTTCAAATGCTGAATGACATGGTGGGGACCACACAAATTCAATACCCTTTTTGGTTTTTTTATACACCGGTAGTAGCCTGAAAGACCTAAAAAGGCTCTGAGCTGCTTCACATCGGTGGGTGTGGGGTACTCTTTGACTGCTGATACTTTAGCTGGGTCTGGGGAAATACCAGTGCTGTCAATTACATGTCCCAAATAATGAATACTGTCTCTAGCAAATTGGCACTTATCTGGTCTTAGCTTTAGACCCGCTGCGGCTAGGCGTTGCAAAACGCTTTCTATGTGTTGTAAATGTAAATCAAACTGTGGCGAGAAAGTACACACATCATCCATGTATACCAGACAGTACTTCTAGTTTAAACCATGTAATATAGCTTCCATGACCCCTTGGAATGTTGATGGACTATTTCGGAAGCCCATGGGGAGTCAAAAACACCCAAATGACATCGGAAAGCAGTGAAATATGTGGAACTAGGATCTATAGTTACTTGGTAAAATCCACTCTGTAAATCTAAAGTAGTAAAGTAGGTAGGATGTGAGGATCCAACACTGGTAAGAGCCTATTCAGTGGTAGGCAAGGCGTTCGCTTCCAACTCAAACAACTTATCGATCCCGCGGTAATCAACAACAAATCGATACCCTTTGTTGTTGGCTTTTGTAACTCAACAAACATGGGGCAGCCCAAGGGGATGTGGAATGCTGGATAATATCCTGCCTTTGCATATCAGAAATCATATCTTCCAGGATAGCCTTTTGTTTTGGGGCCATTGGATATTATAGCGCTGCCTAATTGGTTTGTGCTGTGGATCAATCTGTATCTTGTGTTGGATAACATCGCACTTACCTAACTTCTGATCTGGCCCCACAAAGACATGTTCATACTTATCAATTAAGGTACACAGTTGTTGTTTTTCTTGGTCAGTAACTTTCGACTTTGTTAAATCAAGATTTTGTGACACATTATATGCTTGAGAACTACATGTATCACCATGATCACTACTAGATTGTACATTTGTCGCACCCTGTACATGGTTACTCTTGGTGGCACCAACATCTGGAATTGAGACATGACTGGTATTGGGCACATTGCAAAGAATTGGTTCACCATTGTGTACACAAGTAATATTTTGAACAGTATCTTGTACAACAGAACTTGACTCTTGTTTACCAACATGTACTGGCACTGAATCTACATGTACTGTAGCAACCTGTGTGCCCACCTCTCTATCATCAGGTATATGATACAATTCATGTTGACGTGATAGGGCTGTGAACTTAACACGGTTTGCACCCTTTGAAATTAGCACTGGTTCATCTGTGAAATTTGCACATGCATACTGTATTAGTCCATGTTTGTTAACAGATAATGACTTGGTAGACAAAAGCCCCATTGACAACAAGTTAGATGAACCCGAAGTCACGCCACACACCTCCGGGGGTAGGGGAGAGCCTCGTATACGTGCAATAAATGCTACCTGTGACTTTGGGGTACCAGACTTGTAGTCGAGTCACTGAAAAGTCGAGTCCGAGTCGAGTCGAGTCATTGAGCCCTCGAGTCTCGAGTCGAGTCGAGTCATGAAGCCCTTCGAGTCCGAGTCGAGTCGAGTCATTTGAAGTTGTCAGTCGAGTCGAGTCGAGTCGAGTCAGGCCATTCTGTCGAGTCGAGTCGAGTCGAGTCAGATATATGTTGTCGAGTCATTTCGAGTCACTAAAAAGTGTATGGGGGGGGATTCCTGATTTGCTTAATGTACAAATACAAATTTGCTAAAATAAGAGAATTTGAAAGTTCTGCATTATTTTATAGCAACTTGATGATAAAATGCTAGAATCAAAGGGGGTCACTGGGTAGCCGACCCTAAAAATAAAAGAGGTCATCGGGTACGACTTAAAAAAGATGTCATCAGGTATATTTGACTATAATGAATGAAACCCACTACAATACCACACTTACTTCTAAAGTTGAGTGCCCCGCCTCCCTTCTGAGTCCATGTCAAAAAATGGAAGCTATGGCTTTTATCAAAGATTCTAACAGAATTGTAAGAATTTGGAATCAATCCCATAATATACATGTACACTACCACAATGTAGGACTATGCAGAGTTTCAAGGAAAATAACACCTTTTGTCTCACATTGCCCCCCCTCAACTCACACCACCCCACACAGTTGACACTTCACTGTCACAGACTCACCCCAACAGCCATACACAATTATACTCTTCAAAGACTCAACCCAACCACCATTACAATAATTTAATAAACCTGAATACACCCCAACACAGGTACATTTCTCAAAAACTACATGTATTTACATGGATCAGGCAGCAGACTTACATGTATGTGGAGGTGTTGGTGTGTGTGGCACATTAGGGACATGACATGTAACTCAAAGATGCACACATACATGTACATGAAGGGCAATGTATTCAATGGGAGGGGGGTATAATCAAAAATATAATAACAATAATGATATGAGTAATATGATAATACAAATGATAATAATAATCATAATAATAGAAAATTACCATTCAGAAATCTGAAGAAGAAAATGTGTTGCATTGTTTTCCCAGTTTACCATTTTATTTACCGGTACATGTAAATAGGCCTATTCAGCTTTAATGTTTACCTAATTTATTAAAGCCGGCCTGAAAATTTGGATTAATGTGTTGAAAACTACACTTGAATACAAAACAGTTAGGGGTGGGGCCATATCCCCCCAATTTTATCAGTCAGTCTGAGGGGTGGGGATTATGCTGTTACCAAACAAAAGTTCAAGCATGTGGCACACGTTTTGTAGCCTACATGTGATATTTAATTCTAAATATTTTTTTAAATTGAACAAATGTGCAGCGAGTTAACACACACAGACTACACAATTATCTCGGTCGGGGTTGTTCCATCTAGTGCACTTACCCATTTCTCACACTGTCAAAGGGGACGCGCTCACAACATCCCAAATGGACTGTACAGGACCTTTCAGTTCCAGTCAATTTTCTTCGCATAAAAATCACAAAACACCTATGTGCGTTTCCTTTTGTAATTTTTTGGGAGCATATTCCCCTGATAATAAATCAAACTTTTTGAATTGTTTCACAAAGAGGTATATTTATTATATGACATGGCTGGTGATCATTTCCCCCATGCACCATGGCCCCATTGAGTACAACGGTAAGTGTCCCTTCGTGTCTGAGGGCGCAAGATGGAACAGCTGGGTTTGGTGCTAGACTACTATACAATACACCAAGTATGCAGGGATGTGAGAGAGGCTCCCAGCCAGCTGGGTATCATAAAGATGCTGACAGATAGTAAGCCCACTTTGTGAAATATAAGAATCACAATACAGTATACACTGAGATGTGTGGAACAAAACATGCAGGTATTATTAGAAATAATTTATATTTTCGAGTCATTTTTAAAATGTCGATTCAGCCACAGTGACTCGAGTCACAAGCCTCGAGTCATCGAGTCGAGTCATCAAATTTCGAGTCGAGTCGAGTCATCGAGTCATCAACCCTCGAGTCGAGTCGAGTCGTCGAGTCGCCTTGGCCTCGAGTCGAGTCATCGAGTCACCAAAACTCGAGTCGAGTCGAGTCGAGTCGAGTCATTTCGGGTCGAGTCACTACAAGTCTGGGGGGTTTACAGTGACCTGGGTTGTTGACACATTTTGACGTTTTGGGTTTATTGACACTCCTCATTTCAAATCATTAGTTTTGGTTTCTCTTTTGTTCAGAAACCAAAAATCAAGGGATTAAAAGTGGAGATGAACTGGTCTGCATTCATAACACTATTGTGCTGGGAGGACACAAGGGGGTATATATAATCAAAAGTATAATGGCCTATAACCATACGTATATAATAGCCTATTGTGCTAACATTTTCATTATCGATATCTATCAACGCGGGCGACATTTGATGCTCTCTGCCGTAGGTGGCACACTTCCATGACACCTTATAATTACGCTCGAGTTCTATATACGAGGCCTACATGTAGAAATCATGTGCATTATATTGATGGGGTGAGGGGGGGGTGTTTTGTTTATTTGTCTGAAATATAAACGATGCATGATGATGTAGATGATTTGATTATGAATTAGATTATTCCCCGGAAAGCACAACCCATACCTATTACCTATGTTCCCTCCGCCACCTATATATAACCTCCTCCCTCCCCCTCCCCACACTCGATATCGACTCTTCCCTATAATTCCACTCCACTCTTGAGCTCCCCTCTCCCCCTCCTTCCCTTCCCACTTCCAATGCTCTCCCCCTCTGTTTCTCTTTCTCCCTTACCCTTACCACCCCCCCCACACACATACACACCCTCTTTCCCTGGCGATCTCTTCTCTCTCTCTCTCCCTTCTCCAATAAATAAATTGAATAAAAGTCAGTTTAAACCAGCTTTCTATGATATTGATCTTCCGTCATGCGACATGCACATAAATAGAGTTGTGTATAATAGTGTTTATATCACTGAAGTCATAATCTGTCAAGTGTCTATTGTAATGTCTGTGGAAATATTTCGATGGTCTATATATTTTCACAGTGAAATCAGCTTAGCTATTTCGTAGTCTCAAGTCAATGCTTTCAAACTAAATCAATGCTTTCAATTGTAGACTGCTTTGTTCGACTTCTCTGCTCGTGAATATTGCACTGCGAAATTTAAACATTTCTTTTGTATACTTAGATCAGGTAACTCGAAAATCCTGTAATTTTATTCGTCACACGACTTATAAGAAACTGAAACCAAAACCGAAATTACCTGTCACAAATGTTTAGTTTTAAACAAAAGGTAGAAACAATGAGTTCGATATCTTGTGATTCAAGTGGTTAGGCAGGACATTAGGAAACCACGTGACCAAAACCAAAACCAAAACTAAAACTAAATATTTGAAATGAGGCAATGACATCATTCCATCTCTGCCAAACTGCAGTCCAACTTCATACGCAGTAAGAAAATCTTGCCCTAATAGGAGAGATGGCTGAACATTGGGTACAACATAAAAGGGACATTGAATCATGTGACCTGCAATTTTGCACTTGACAAAAATCATACCCTGAATTTGTGTACGGTCACCGGTGGCTGTTTCTATATAGTCCCTGTCTGAGGCATGAATTTTGAGCCTCTGAAATTCACGATATTTAAACAAGTCTGGATTGAAACAGCTAATATCCGCTCCAGAATCAACCAGAGCAAACAATTTGAGTGCTTGAATCTGAACGGATGTATAATTGCCTAAACAAGGTGACTTGACTGTATGGACATTTGCAACACGGGGTTTATCACAAGGAGGACTGCAGTTAGTGACCTGAGAAATGTGTGATATAGGCCTACACGTATGAGACCCAGACTGATTACCATCACTGCAATTCATAACATTGCCTGTACTAAAAGTTACACCTGGATTGGTATGTACATCAGTTGACTTGACATGCAAATTTGAAATATCATTATCAACATTTATATTTGACACATAAGTTTCACCATTTGATGGAACACACATACTTGGCCTAACATTCTCATTATTTAACATGTCACTCACATTTGCATATTCATTTGACATCATAACCGCATCATTGGGCAAAACATCTACATGTACTGACTGTGTACCTACATGCACATGTTGACATAGATTTGTATTTGACTCAACATTAGTTTTTGATACCAACACATTGTCATTTATAGTAGCTTTCATTGTTCGCTGTACTTTATTATCACACATGTTCATTGGCTAGCAGTTTTGTGGGCCCAACCTCCATTAGTGCCGGCCTTGAGGTTGTTGGGGTGGGCCTTGTCCGTTTCCCTGCAAACATTCACGCCGATAAGGGTGCGATCGTTATTTATGGCAGGGGGGAATGGGTAAATTTAGGGGGGAACACGAAATTTTTTGTGGTCTTGAGGGGGGGAACCTGAAATTTTAGTTGAACCAGGAGGGGGATTGTTAAATTTTAAATGGAGAAATTTGGGAAAACAAGGGGGAACGCGAAACTTTTTTTTGGCGATATTTTTGCCAAAACACACATCCCCCCCTGCCGTAAATAACGATCGGTCCCTAATGTCCAAATTGACCACACGCATAGCACTGCACTTGCTTGCGAGGAATCCTGGGGCGTCTGGTGGGGGTTGGGTGTGGGTGAAGGTACATGACAGAACATTGTGGTGCGACATGTCAATAAGCATGACAAAGTTGGCATTGGGGACTTTGCACTGTCGCGACCATGGGAGCAGCTGACGTTGATGCTCGGTCTGCAGGACTGCTGACAACTGCTGCCGCCGTTTCTTCTGCTATGGCTGCTTGGAGTGCCTCCTGCAGGTCTGCAGGTTGGCAGCGAAGAACCTGCTGTTTAATGTGCGCGCGTAAGCCATTTATAAAGTGGCGTAACTGCCCATCCTCGTGAATTTGCAATTTATGGCAGAGATTGGCAAGTTCCTCCGTGTAGTCCTTTACATCGCGGCAACCTTGTGTCGTATTTGCAAGCTTTTGACGTAACTGAAACATCTGAGCTGGTTGGAGTTTATACTTCTCCAACAATGCCTGACGCAGCGTTTCGTAGTCGTCAAGTTCCTCTGCTGCTTGTCGCCGCAGCCATTGCGCAGCTGAATCTTGTAGTAAAGCCCGAAGAGCATTGAAGCGTCTATTGTTGTCCCAATTTGCGTAGGCCGCATACCGGACAAAAGAGTCTAACCAATCCTCAACATCTTGATGTGAGCCTTTAAAGGGGGTCGGTTTGAATGCGTTTTGACACGCCATTTTGTGGCAGGTAACTCAAGATCTGACTGGACAGTTAATTAATAAGTCATCAGCATGGTCATGAAAGTTATATCACTTTAAACACCACGGGGATAGCTCTTACGGTATCGGTGCATGGTGAGTCCTACATGCCTGAGTCACTCGCTTGTCTTGGGCTTGGCTGCGTGAGGTACCGTGTACATGTGTACTATCACAACTTACAAAGTCATAATCGCCGGACTTCTCCACCATATGTTGCGTGCCGCCGTTCGGGGCCACAACGACAAAGGGTGATGACTAGAATAACACAAATTGGGTTACGTCGGGGTTTCATGGTTTATTTCAGGAACAGTTTTATTAATTCATCTTAATCACTAACACATGCGGGATTCCATCGATTTTTTTTTCTGTATTCGATCCCGCCTTTTCGGGGGAGTACCCTACAAGAAAAATCAGAAGAACCGGCTATGGCTGGAGGGGCGCACGACCATATATCTCCACAATGTCATGAAAAACAATAATGCTTGGTACTAATTGTTTTATTTAAAATCCCAGTGTTAAACTTAGGCGTGAAATTTAGTCATTTAGTGTAAGATGTTCGATTTTGATAGGCTTCATTTTGGCCTGCGATGTGCCTTACAGAGGTAGGAAATATCTTTCTTTTGCAAACTATATTAGATTAAAACGCTAAAAATGAATTCCGAAAAAATGCTCGCGGCCGAAGTTAAGGCCTTCAAAAATCAAAGATCTTACAATATAAGACACAATTTCATGCCTAATAAAATTAGGGATGACATTTTTCAAATAAACGTATATCCAAGCACTATGTTTTTAATTGACATTTCGGAAGGAAAAAAAATATTGCTTTATATTTGACATGGAAAATAAAGTTCATATCAATTTGGCTAGCAACAACCCCTTTATAATGTCTTCAAATGCCGATGTTGGAAAAGAGCAGTGACCCCTCAGCCTGTCTTCAAACGAGACTGGCTGGTAACAAAAGATACAGTCTCTGCTAAATGTTAATGTTGGGTTTGAAATATCATCTATCGTGTTACCAAAGTGGAACACACACTTTTGTAGCCCTACTTTTGAAGCATTAACAATACATCGGGACCCTGCCGGGCCCGGGGGAGGCACTTGAATATGAAAGTGACGTACCTGTGCCCACCAGCGTACGAAACTAGGGGACTTTCTGTGTAGACATTTTCAGGAAAAACGGGTTCATTCGGTGTTGGCAATGTCAACAATTGGGTGATTTTGTATGGGAGCGCCAAAATTTCAATTTTGAAAGGGTCATTCAGTTACAGAAAAAACAGGGTCATTAGGTGTAGGATTTGTCAAAATACCGGGGTCTTTTTCATGGGCAATGACGTATGTCAATATATGGGAGTGCCCCCCGGACCCTGGTTCGGCAGCAGGGATGGACCTTAACGTTTTGTGGCACTAGCCAGTATTGCTTGTAACTCTAGAATGTTACAAGCCCGACAGATATTTACAAGGAAAAAATATATAGCTTCAATACGAAAGGTCAAAATTTTCAAATGATGGACGGCTGTTTCTACTACCTACGTACACTTTAAGTACATCTCATTTGATTTATAAAGTTTACTTCGAGGAATGTCCTAAATTAAACTTACCAAAACACGATAAATTGCATTTGTCAATATTTAGAGGGCATACGTTGGGTCTTTTAATTCTAGTGTATGTTAATTATCTGTTGTGCGATATGGTATCTTTGGTCTAAGTCTATGGAATTTGGTTAAATAAATCGATCCTGTTAAAAATATCGGTATTTACGCAAGTGATCTTTGTAGTGGGTAAAAGGCATTGAAAATATTGTCAGCTATAAGACACTCAATATCCCTTAAGGAGAAATGTCTCAATCAAGCCTAGTCTTTTGTGAGATACCATTGCCAAAAGCATGTCAAAACACTATTTCATCACAAATGGTCAACCAAGCAAATTTAGCAAAGGTAACGAGGAAACAGTGTAACAACTGGCAAACATTGGACATTTCATTCTGCTAATATACAGGTTACGTCTATACCTAAAATATTTGTCTGAATTGAACATCGTATTCCAATGTCCATTTGTTTAAAGGATCTAGTTGATAAAACGCAGCAAATATATTCTCTGATGCTTTATTATCGTTGTTTGTTGTTGTGTTGTAGCATAGGTTACTACATTTAATGTGTTAAGAATATGAAGCACTATCTCGTATGCTCCATTTGGCTGGTCACAAGATGCTTCTAGAATGACCCTATAGGGTGATCGTCTTTCGTAAATAAATACATGTTGATTCAGACTAACTACTGTAGTTATTGTACCAAACACTACTGGAGGCTGTAGATGCCATTTCCTAGTGGTAGTAGACCGATTCACTACAAATATTACTGTATCCAAATGCTTGTTAAATTACTCGCGCATGCTCCAGCCGCTTGACCAATCACAGTCGACTCAGCGAGTTTCTGCCGATGTTTGCCGAATGACCAGCCGAACTTTTAATCTTCGTGTGTTCGGCACGGGGATTTTAGGAAGGTCTTTGAGGGTTGAATAATGTTTTGAATCTGACAACTTTCTACTCCCATTTAGACAAAATGGCAATCTACACGAAGTTTTTTAAACCTTGAAAATCGGTGAAGAGATAAGGAAAATAATGACATTTTCAGGGCACATGTTTTTGATCAACGGAATTTTTAGGCAAGTTGACAATTCTGAAACATTTTGATGTATAAATTTCATCATGCAAGATTCACAATTTCTTGGATTTTTACGATGAATACTTTGATTTTTTGCATCATCGGAAAACTACACGGTATAACACTGTGCTAGTTTTAACGTGTTACATTTTCGATTTTTGTGTTACATTTAGGCCAAAGTTGGACCAAATTTGAGTAATATTTCGGATTTTCCCGTTTCTACTGCACGGAAAATCATAAGGCCGAATAAAAATAAAACATGTTTCTCGTCCCCTTCCGCTTCCTTTTTTGAGGCCGCTTCAAATTTATTTTCAGTTTTTTTTAAAATTCAGTCAAAACTTTTGAAGAAAGATGTCTTGGAAGTTGAGATGTTTTCTATAGCCTTGCTAATATGCAAGAAACAATTCTGGATGGTTCTGTGATCACTAGCGGGGGCGTACCTACCAGAACAATAAAGGAAGCGGAAGGGGACGAGAAACATGTTTTATTTTTACTCGGTTAAATCATCCTCAGACACGCTCTAGATAATATGCAAATACATGGAGTACAATACCAATCACCTGTTTAACTGGTATTGATCAAAGTAATTCTTTGTACTCCATGCATTAGCATATCTTATGGGCGTGTCTGGAGGATGATTTGATTCAAGGCGGAAGTGCAGGGCAGCATGAGTGAACACGGGTCACTGAATTAGCATAAAGGTCACACAAAACAGCTTCCGCGCAAGCGTGGTAACCTCACAGTGAAAAGTTTGACCTTACAAAGCTGTCGAGTATTTAGATACAGCAGTATAGTGTGTGTAAGTTCGTAGTGCGATTGGATGGCGAACAAATACAAAATCTACCTCGACGCCCTCATCACAACATTCATCGTACACAACATATATAGATGTCCGGGATAGATGTGCGTTCGTAGTGGGCGAGTACTAGTGACGGACCATCTTGTGAATTTGAAGTTACTTGTGCAGATACGAAGAAAATCTCGTCTTTTTCTGGAGTAGGTAACTTTCCTGGTAAGTGCAGATTCATTTCTATTACCATAGTATTCTCTAAATAAAATGTTATATTTTATATTGATTATTAGCCAAAATACGCTGCATTTATACATTAAAAAAATAATTTGTTAGTAAAACATCGTCTGTCTATGCTATATGATAATAGGTGAAGAGTGACTGACCACTTCCAGAAATAACATGATTAATTGTGTATTATTCATTTCCTGCCCGGTGAGCATGTAGCAGTTTTTCAGATCAAGACGGGTCCCCGATAGACGGGGTTTTTGTGGTGTATTTCTTAAAGTCAATGCTGAATTCAATAAATTGTTGCAGAACATTATATTTTTCAAATTTTACAGATTATAGGTCAAATGATAATATGAGTCCTAAAACTGGATATCCATACCGAATTTGTGTCTACGGACTAAAACAAGTTTGGAAAACCCTATATTGTTTTGGATTATGGAGTCAACATGGACTCTTTGAATGCTCGCAGGAACCTTTGATCGATACCTTTATACCTTTCTCCTGAAAAAGCAAAAGCTGCATAAAATAATTAATCTCAAGGATTTTAATATGAGGTGGCAAAGCCAAATTTTCGTCCCCATTGTCATTTGTTGAGTCGTTTTTGCCCGTCATTTTAAGGACATGTTACTCATTGCCGTCCCCATTTTATCCGGGGAGGTGGGGTGGGAGGGGAATTTGCTCCTTGGTTCTGCTCTGGCTAGGCCCCTGTATTAAGCCTCCATGTAATGAATTGTTTTGATTACCAGTGCACTTGCAGCTGTATTTAGCCTTTAGCTGTCAAGGGACGCACCATTGGACTTCATGGGGTGGAAGTTGGGGTCAGGGCAATTTTTTAGCCGTCAAAAGCGGCAATTTTTTTCCGCACCCTAAGGCGACAATTTGTTTTTAAATTTTCAAGCATTTATACAGTTAGGTGGGGAAAGTTATTTTTTCTTTTTTAGTGTTGGTGGAGAAAGTTTTTTTTGCTTCACCTCCCTTGAAGTCTAATGGTGCGTCCCTTAGGGCACCAGCTGCATGATAGAATACTGCTCGACCCCCCTCTACGATCCTTTCTGTCTTTGTAATATGTTCCCTAACATATCAATGATTCTTTTACCATGTTTAAGCCCAATTGAGGCATTACTCTAACATTTGTTATACGACCTTTGACCTCCAGTGACCTCAGTTTAATTTTGTTCATGCTCCCGTGATATAGAAATACTTTTACTAGTCCTTTAAGGTGATGTGGTCCTCACTCTTTCCGCTTTATTACTTGTAACAAGTTGAGTCTTGATAAATACCACCCATATAATAAATGTTTTTTGTACCATTCAAGGATTGACCAATGGTAAAACAAGTGTATAGGGCAAGCATAAAAGATTTAACCAGGAATCTGTTAATCAATTGGTTACATTAATCAATGAACACAAGATTTATCATTGAAGTTACAGTTGTTTTCTTCCCAATAAATTAGATTAGAATGAAAAACTTGTTAAATTTACTTCATTTTAATGCATACAAAATGCCAATTTAGAACGGTGCAACTTTTGTTGATAAATAACATTTCATAAATAGCAATATGATTAATAACTGAACCATAAAACATGTTAGAAAATTGTAAAAATTTATTCATGAACATCTTAACTTAAGTTATTTTAATTTAAAAAAAAATATAAAAACATTACTTTTTTTTTTATTTTATTCAAGTGAAAGAGTGCTGAAATCAAAAGTCATGCATAAAAAGCCTATGTAGAAAAGTGCAGCTTTATTTTGGCCGAAAATGGCTGTATTTCTCAGTGAAGATGATAAAAGAGAACAAGAAAACACCGTTCCGTTAATGCATAACTAATCAGCCTATGTTCCAAACTTTAAACCAAGAGAATTGATCAAGCCGTGTTTGGATTATAACAACAATTCTTAGGGGGAGGGCTTATTTTTTTTTTGAACCGTTTATCAGATATTGCGCGTTCCCTACATGTACATTGTACAACATATCAATATTTTTACTAAATCGGTTCAAGGTACTCCTTGTAGTAGTAGTAGTAGTAGTAGTAGGTCTAGAGTCTGTTTTGGATATGGTACCGTTCACCAGTTTCACTTTGACCGTGGACCTGAAATTGGACAATAACCAAATCTTTTGTACTGCGTTTGTGTTGTATACGCTGGCGAAGTTACGTAATAATCGGATTAACTACCATACCAATAGGTGAAAACAATTTTTGAATATACCGCGCTGCACTGATACGTTCACGCGCGGTACCTCTGCGATTGAACCATATATCATAAATCACCTGCACCTGTAAGATTAGTATCATTGAAAAGACCAGTATTGTATTCAATCTATGATTGCAGACATACACAGGTGAAGAGTTTAACCTGATTGTAGTGCAGCGCGATATGTTCAAAATTGTTTTCACCTATTGCTATGGTAGTTAATCCGATTAATTACGTAACTTCGCCAGCGTATTCTTTTGGAGCGAAAAATACAATCAATGACATTTTGATATATATTCCGTATACAGTAAGCCCAAAAAATAAGGTAAAGACAAATACATCAAAATTAAAACAAGCAGCCAGTACATGTACTCTTTAGCTCTGATTTAAGGACCTATTTGTTGAAATTAGTTGAGAATTAAAGAAACGTAGATTTAAAACCCAAGGAAGAAACGAAATCAAAAGTTGCACTTTTTTGTGTTCTAACCAGCGAAAACACGACGCTAGTTTAACATGCTAATCAATGAAAGCACAGCGCTAGTTCGCAAGTTCGAGAACGCTTTGTGTAAAATCTAAAAGGCCTGCTATGGAGCAAACCGCAACTTTTAAATTGGCATCTTACTTGCTTTTTTGGATGCCCTGTCTTTAATTTCTGACCAATTTCTGCGAATGAGATCTTAAATGTGAGCTAAAAAGATGCAGCTATTGGACTGTTTGTTCCAATTATGACTTTGTCTTTGTTTAGATATATACAGAGGGTGAACATAACTGGTACCTTATTTCTTTGGCTTACTGTATGTATGATATAGGCAGCCACGCGAGGAAGAAAAGGACCATTAGTTGTGTGTCGTAAAGCAGGTAAGATTTTCATTTTATTTAATCTAAGTTTCAATCTCCAAAATGAGTGATATTTTAGCAATTATATGGGGCCAATATGAATTATTATTATTTATTTATTTAAACTTTCTTTAGGCAGGGTAGCCACTTCAATGACAAAGCACTGATTTCCAAGGATGTCCTGCAAGTACATAACATGATTAAAACATAAGGTAGTGTTCTATAAATACTTTGGTGGGGTGGAAAATATGGGGATCAAAAAATTTAGAAAACATACGGACCCTGGAAGAAACTCTGCCTCCAGTCTAAAATCCTAACTACAAAGGGGTAAATATTACAAGAACATATCCAAAATATGTCTCATTTTGTGAAATATATCAAAAACGAATCATGACTTATAAGTCATATGTGGTTGATGCACCAGAAACACTACTTCCTTCAACATGTTTAAGGAAAGTATACGTGTTTCCTAAATACAATTCACTTGTTTCTTCTGAATTAGAATAGTGGTATAATTAAATATAATATCGCCATGTTGAAGAAAACCAATACCACTTATATATCTCTCGAAGTATAGCATTACTTCAGACATGCGTATAATATTATCTTTATTTCAATGAACCATCTATTTTACATGCTCCAAAAATCATTGTGTTTCAAAATCTTTTCAAAACTTTGAAAATTCTCCCATATTTCCAAAACAAATTTCTAACTCAATAAGCATTTAATCTTTCTTTAAAAATAAACGGAAACTCTCTGCGTAAGCAGACTCAAAGGAAAACATTGGCACTTAAAACAGCAAGGCCGCAGGGTCGAGAGTGCTCCGAGGGCCGGCGACTTCTATTAATGACGACTAAAGACTCCAAGTGAGTTAATTTTATATAGGCACTTCTGCAGGGCTAGAAAGATCGGTAGAACGCCTTCAAGCCGTAATGCATTCTCATGCCTCTAGAGCTTCAGTAAACCACAAGGTTTTTAATGTTATTTATATTGAAGCCCTAATGCATTCTCATGCCTCCTAGAGCTTATAAAGTAAAACATTTAATTTATATATAAAAGTATATTTATAAAAGCAAAACACTTAAAGGGCATTTCATTGAAACAAACTCAACTCTCTTTTTTAAAACAAAATGGTGGCTTGAAAAGAGCCGTTTGGTTTTCAGTGGAGTTACTAACTCCAGCCATGACTCGCCTAGCATTCCAGCCTTCACCATGATGAGCTGGCATTGATTCCCATGCAACCCCTAGCAGGCTGGGGGTTGACGGTGTGAATTCCTACCCCGTGAAGGATGATAGCGTTGTCGTTTCGCTGTTCTGCTCTTCTTCGAAGGTCTCTCATTGGAAGGCTCGTCTCTCTTTTTCTTGTTTTCCACCCACTCGGCTCTGTTAACTCTCTTTTTCTCTTATGCTTCTTCAAACTTACGGCGTGCGACATGTAACTCAATAATCGGGCTGCTTGCATCTATTCTGCGTCTAGATGCAGTCTTAGCCTCGTCAATTTCAATTTCAAAATCAGGAATGACCCTTTTCCAGGTCTTCTTTCATAGTTTCTTATAAAATCCAAATCGTGAAGTTCTAAAAGGTGTCTACTTCCGATCTCATCTTAACTGAGAAGTTAGACCCCGGTAGAGCTAGGCAACTTTCGGACCGCATAATAAAGTTCCTTTGGATCTCGAGTTGACCATCAAGCATTTTTGTAAGCTTTTTTAATCAACTTTTCTCGAGAATCGCCAAACATATAAATTTACTTTCCACCATGTCAATAAGACCAGAAAACGAAAGTGATTATGTCTGGAAAGTTCCTGATCACTTGACGGTGGTGTGTGGGGACAACGGCTCGTACTTTCAGACCTGGGGCAATTAATTGAGAAGTCCTGGGTCATTGGTCACAACGGCACAGACCCTGACAGAGGTATTAGACACCTGCACCTGGTCTCTCGACCCTTGCACCTGGTTTCTAACTGGACTAGAGCGCCTGTCCTCTCGGACCTTGCACCCCGTAGTTCCTTTGGAGCTGGAGCTTGAAGGCTGCGAACTTGACATCTTCTTATTCTTCAGTGAAAGTTTGTTTACGAACGATATTGTCTGCTCAATACTAAGAGATACAGGTGAGGTTTGTGGGGACTAAATGCGCCACCTTATATCCATAATACCAAAAGCACTATATTACGCTGATTGGTTGAGTAGAAGGAAGTTGATCCGATTGATCGCGGAAGTGGCTGTAATCAAAATTCTATAAATCGACCAATCATATTTTTATGCAAATTAGCTACATTATTTTTGTCTTGTGGAATCTTATCCACTAAAATTAACTATTTTTTTATATAAACAACCAAATATTTCTAAAAAAATTAAAAATCATCCAAACATATCTCCAGTATAAAACCCTCAATTTAATTAAATAAATATAAAAGATTAAACACATGACTCAAAAAAATTCTTAAAAAATCTAATTATAAGAATGTGTCCGAAAATCAAAGATATATTATATTTCGAAATATAATATCAACATAGGCCTTATTTTCCACTTGGGAAAATTGTTTTTTGAAAATATTTTATATGAGTTTTTATTTATAAAAAACATTTAATCAAAATATGCTAACTATCAACCCCTTGGGGCATATTCCTAATGAAATATGAAATGCTAAACAAACTCGAAAAAAATTGGGTCCTAAAAAGGGGGATCAAAAAAAAAAATCAGTCCTTAATAGGGGGGATCAAAAATGAGGTAAAATCGGGGTAAAAAAAATGTACGAGAAGGCATGTCGTCTGCAGAGTGCCACACTTGTCGTAAGTACAGTTTGAGCAAATAACAGGAGGAGCATATTTGTGTTTTATGTGTAGCTAAATTTGTTTCAAGTACCTATAAAATGACATGGGAATGTACAATTTGATTTTAATAATATAAACTATATAAATGGTGTTAAAGTTAATAAATCGATTAATTATTTACTGATATTTTAGTAAACACTTTCGTAAGTGCCACATACGATAGTCTTGGTATATCTTATTTTATTAATTAAAACATAATTAAGCAATTTTGAAACTTAAAATCTTGTTTAAAATGTGTTTTTATATGGCCTTCCATAATTCGTCAAAATCTCATTTTGGCAAAAAATGTCACTTTACGATAGTGTAGCACTCTGCGCATGAATGTTAAGTGTTTAATTTTGTATTCTCAAACTACAAATCAACGAAATGTTGCGCACTTTACAATTTGGAGTGTAATACTGACTCTAATGAGTGGGGATGGGGATAAATTTCCCTCCAATATTTTGATATGGGGGATGGTCCACCGCCCACAATCTAGTTGATGCCTGTATATGGGGTTTCTGGAATCAAAATTAACTCCATATTTGGTCATTTTAAAATAAAAATGCTATTTTTTTGCGCTTTTGCGCAAATTAATTCCAGTTTCGCATTATAATTCACCAGTCAATCTTCAATATATATGGCAATTTTTTTGGCGCGCATTTGTAACATAAACTATATTTCACTAGTCAAAGCTTCACATACGTGGCAATTTTTGGTATCCGCTTTCATGAGCATTTGTACTATAAACTTATTTTGTCGATAAAAGGTGCTGGATTCACTGGATTTCAAGAAATTGTCTCCAACCCCAATGTCAAAAAGAAATATGTGCCACTGTTAATGACATATATTTTGGTGACCTTTTTAAGGACATGAAGGGGATTAAAAAAATTTAGGGTATAAAAAGGGGGATCGGAAAAAATCCGGGACTGCAAGAATTTTTGACGTCTGAGTGTTCTAACTTTTCAACCCCCCCACCAATGTATATATGAACACTCCTAACATAATCCTAAACATAATAACATGTTACAATAATATTATTTCAAGGTAGGTTTTACAAAAATGCAGCATTCTTTAAGTTGGAAAATACTCATGTTATCGAAGTCATTACAAATACTAACAGGAAGATTATTCCAGAGTTTAACTGCTCTCATTTGGAAAGTGCGCTTACTAGCATTTATTATTCCAAGATGGTTTATATAATAAATTAAAAGTTTGACTTCTGGTACCTTTGAATGAACAGGAGTGCATGAATGTAAACTGAGATAAAAGATACGACAGAGCAGTAAGAGGTTTAAAAGATTAGAGTTAACATGTGATTATTCCACCCGTCATTAGTTTAACCCCATTTCAAATATTCATCATCTCATTAATAATGGACATCTTGGGTCCCAGCCAGACACAAACATTATGCAAACGTTGCTATCCGATTCTTTACACAGCTAAACATTAACTCCAACATACCCCCAGTAGTTTTCCTGCCAGCTATACATATATCCAGTTAATAACTTCAAACTCTCTCAGCTCTGTCTTTTCTATTGTTTCTGTTCTCTGTTCTCTGTTCCATAGCCACAGAAAGAATGATAACATCATTTTGACACAGTCACCAATGCTATCATAACCAGTTTGGTGTCAGATTGATAACATAAGCTGTTACAACACAACAGGAGAGTCTTAGGAATCATTGTTTTTCGGCTGCTAGTTTTACTTTACTCTGTGTGGATAAGAAATTCTGGAGTAATTCCATCGTTACCTCATCATGTATCGTATTCCGGAAACAAAACCAGCGGTAAGGGGCATTTCAAATGTTTGCATAGGGACGGGAATTTCCAATTTTGTTGGGGTCTTGAGGTGAAAATCTCTGATTTTTTTAAAACTTGTAACTATGACTATGCGGATGTTAACATGGTTAAGGTTTAAGTTGAGGATATTGGAAAAACAAGGGAGGAATCCGATCATTGACGCATTGGAAGCTGGGGAAACGTGAACTTTTGTTGATTTTTTTTCCATTTCACCCATTCCCACTCTGGCGTAATTAATGAATCACTCTTATAAGCGTAAGGTTGTAGGCATTTTGATACTACAGGGTGTATCTCAAGAAATGCTACATTAAATAATTCTGTTCGACGGAAAGAGATATATGAACTTTTCTGTATTATTGGTAGTGTGTGCACAGGGAACACAAACATGTGACGTGTCATGTCAAAAGGAGACACTTTTGGGCAGAGTCGTAAATGGAGAAATAGCAATAAATCTGCCTGTGGGTGATTTTTCACAATTTGGGTTTCTTGCGAATTTGTGATGTTATTAATGTTTAAAATGTTGTATTATAGTTTCAGACCGGAATATAACTGGCATCTTGTATTTTTTTGAAACATTTTTCAAAGGTAATTCCTACTCTGAATATTGCTTAACAATATTTTTAAAGGCCGATATCCTAATTGCTAATTTTTCTAATAATTTAACTTACAAACTTAATACATGTATCTTTGCTTTAGAATGTCAGATTTAATTAGGGAAAACGGCGTTGTGAAGCAAAATATTTCTTTACGTTAGATATGTAAAACCTCAAAATTGATAACCTGCCTGCAAAAGTGTCTCCTTTTGACGCATGATACGCCATAAAATGATTTGGTTTTGGTAGTTTTTTTGGTAAAAGTATTAATAACATTTTAATGGACTTTAATAACAATGGAGAATAAACCTGGATTTTGCTTTATATTTTCTCTGTTTATATCTAATCCTGCTTGAATATCACAAGTGTTTTCCTACTTTATATATTTTATTAAGATATGTTATAGTCCGATTTCTTTCCTCGAATAGGCGTAACTTTCTAAAAAAGGATTTGTATGTATTTTTTAATAATAGTTTTTACCGAGAAACTATCAAACAACCAACAATCATATCCGATACTAAAACCAAACATCATCTTCTATCTTAGCCGATGACTATGGCTATAATGATATAGGTTACCATAGTAAACAATGTAGCGGCATAATTAATATTCCTGTATTGGATAAACTAGCCTTATGAGGGCGTTATTTTAGAAAAATTATTATAGTACAACCAATGTGTTCTCCGACTCGAACACAACTCATGGCTGCCCCGACGACATCAGGTATGTATAATACGTACTTTTTAAGGAAGTTCCTTGAAAGCGTTGTTGAAATTATATCGATCGACGAGAGCGAGTTGCGATGCTACCGCGTTTGAGAAAGCCATAGACAATCGCCGCATTTTGTAATTGACCTTTTCCCCTCTATCCTAAGCAATGCAATTATTCCAGGGGGGGGTATGATGTAGTTTATCAACTTCATAGATCGTGTGCATCTGATGGTCTTTGCCGGTCTTTGCAATTGTTACGTGCTCAATATGGTACATGCTGAATTCCATATATGTGATACAATCTATTCCATAGAGAGACCCAAAGGAGGCAAATTTTGAAGTTCGAGGGATATAGGTAAAAATAAGGGATTAAAAAAATAAAATACATAAGAAAAGGCAGGCATCAAAAATTTCATAACCAAGTATGCTGGGCCTTTGGTGTTTTCAGTAAATGTAAGCCAATTCTCGCTATTCACAATAAGGCGGCGCCGCCAACTGGATTTTGCGATGTAATCAATGATGTATCATGGAAAAGGTCGACATCCAAGTCCGCGCAATACGAATATTACTATGCTATTACACGAACAGAAACATTTTATAATATTTGTTGGTTTGTCAAAATAAAGGTGTTATATCGCTGAATCGATATGCAAGAATTCTAAATAACGTGATTTGAAATGTGCAAAAGTTATTTTCTCCTATCGATTTGCATGTCATACATGCAGTTACAGTCCGTTTTCCTATACACAATACACAGTGCTCTCACCATTGACGCGTGACCTCTACAGCAACTTCTAGCAAATATATTTCTCTAACATGACCTAAAATTACAGCTAGGTTAGATGTTCAGAAATGGTCGCACTTTTGTAAAATGTGACTCCTCGCCACAACTGAGCCCGGATGTCGCCAATCATCATTTTTGAGATATTCAACCAAATATTTTGAAATTAGCTTTAAAATGATGTATATCATGTCTATAGTACTTGACATTTAAGTAGTGAAAAATCAATAAAACAGTCAATAAATCCTTTCTTTCCTATTGTTTATTGTTAAGTTCGATGGAGCATATCTCAATAGTGGCACTGGCGACATCCGGGCTCAGTTGTGGCGAGAGTCACAAATATGAGTGAGGGCAAGGCATAGCTAGCCAACTCCCCGTGTTAATTGAATGGAGATTTGACCGAAAATATTGGTATCGGACCGCTCACTTCTGAAGGATGAAAAAAAAAAACGGTACAAGCTACATTTAAATTATTCTATGAAATTCTAGAAAATATAGTTTTGTAACATGTCCTAAATTTTTAGCTAATTTAGGTGTTTGGAGAGGGTCGCACTTTTGTGTTTTAGGAAGGATATGTAAACGACAAATAACACCAAAAATATGAAGAAATTATTTCCAAACTGTGTTAAGTCAACAATCATTATGTTAAATTGTGGGATAGGCTTTTACGACGGGAATTCATAACAATTAGTGGGTTTTTAGCGGGTTCGCCGTCGGACAAGTTTAGAACTGTCAAGCTTTCGTCAGGAGTAGCTCTGACTTCTTCAGGACAAAGTACCTAAGAATGAAACATGTAGACCGCCCCTAGTCTACTGATGACTCTGAAAAGAGTCGTTCACTGAAGACTGCCCCTTGTCAACAGAGAACAAGCAGATCTCGCCTATCTGCTAATATAAAGGTTTTGGTGGCTCTGAAAAGAGCCGTTTGCTGAAGACTGCCCCTTGTCTACAGAAACAAGCAGATCTCGCCTATCTGCTGATATAAAGGTTTTGGTGGCTCTGAAAAGAGCCGTTTGCTGAAGACTGCCCCTTGTCTACAGAAACAAGCAGATCTCGCCTATCTGCTGAATTTGTAAGTTTTGGTGGCTCTGAAAAGAGCCGTTTGCTGAAGACTGCCCCTTGTCAGCAGAAACAAGCAGATCTCGCCTATCTGCTGATTTTGTAAGTTTTGGTGGCTCTGAAAAGAGCCGTTCACTGAAGACTGCCCTTGTCAACAGAAAACAAGCAGACCTCGCCTATCTGCTAAATTAAAGGTTTGTTCCCACTAATTGTTAATCATTATGTTGCTCATTTTCAAGAATACTGGTTAACAAAAAGCAGGGCATTGTCTCATTTCGTGAACAAAGGTCCACATACCATTGTGTCCTTCCGTTTCCTTTATAATCGGTTACCCAACTGAAGCTATAATACCAGCTTTATTGCGATATCGCACATGCAAAAACAGACACATGTGCACAACCAGAGAAGATCCGATTTAATCAGTTGAGCTGTTTCAATGAATGTTATCTTGGTTTAATAGCTTTTAATGGGGTTTAAGTCCTGCAAAGGTCGAGATGAATTCTACTGTAGACATGACTGCATCATGTAATACCGTTATATTGACAAACTAAAAATATTGTCACGAGTTCCTATGTAATAGCATGGTAATATTCGTATTGCGCGGACTTGGATGTCGACCTTTTCCCATGATACATCACGATTACATCGCAAACCGCTGGCGGCGCTCTTATTGTGAATAGCGAGAATTGCAAGTATAATGTACTAATTATAGTAACTCAATTTTCAAAAATGCCTCCTTTGGCACCCATGGGCCAGATCGTGTCACATATGCGTATTATCGTAAAGGCCATAGATGTTACTAATTATGCAATTATTGAATACACGAGTGATGCAGTTACGGAGCGATGCAGAACATCTGTGTAAGAGATTCTGTTGACGTCTTATTTTCATCTCCGAAAAAAAAGTGAAACGGACGCCGACAAAATATCACTGCGTGTCCCGTCATTAGTTTTTCACCGTTAGGTCTATAAAATGTATAGAAAGTTAGGTTTCAATAGCAGGAAACTTTTTTTGGCGACGACACCATGTCCAAAAGGCATAGAAATGTTGTTTTTTGCCCCCGAAAGGTATTAGTGATCGCGCGCCATTATCGTGATGATCGGGGATTCCTTTTTTGTGATGAAGGCACCAGCCGAAATGCCCGTATTCAGAATGTAATGAACAAAACTCTGTACTCCCCGGGGAGATTGTGTTTTTGCGACACTCATACCCCCCTGGAATAGTCAGACTTGTAGTACTCGAGTACAATACTTGTACTCGAGTACGAGTATCTTTCAGTACTCGTACTCGTACTCGTGCATCAATACTCCTACTCATACTCGTACTCATGACCAAGTACTCGTACTCGTACTCGTACTCATGGTTTGGAATTTTGCTGTACTCGTACTCGTACTCATGCCAATCTACTCGTACTCGTACTCATGAAAAAATACTTGTACTCGTAGAAAATACTCATGATAGTTTTCCTGTAAGCTGTTACTATCAAACTATCACATAAGATCTGACTGTATTTTCTTGTCTTGCCCATTCAGGCCCTACTTGAATACCTGGGCCCAACTTTTTACACAAATGAGTTAGACCCACCATTTTATTGCCAGCAGACTGTTCTTCCTTGTGTGTGAAAGATGATCCAAAATCCACTATCTTAATAGTCTTCCACATACACTTAATCATGGTTTTCATGGAAGAAACCCCAACTCCGTGGAGTTGGGTCCTTCTTCCACAAATATTGGGTTAAAGAGGAATTTTGTTCATCCATGAACTGGCACTTGCAGTATATTAGTGGAACAAGGGCCTAACTCCATCTCGTATTAAGATCGTATTACCGTTGCCATGGAAACATTATACATAATTTCGAATGTATGTAATATTGTATGTTCTTGTATTAAAGGTCCCCTGAAGATGAAAACATTCTGTCTATAAAACTTGTCCAAATATTAAGTTTTTTCTTAATATCTCAAAAACAGTTTTGATGGAGTTGGGCCCTTCTTCCACTCAGGTATTCAATTGTACTCGTGCTCCTACTCATACCTAAGTACTTGTACTCGTACTCGTACTCATGCATCAATACTCGTACTCGTACCCATGCCTAAGTACTCGTACTCGTACTCATGCTTTATAATTTTGCTGTACTCGTACTCGTACTCATGGCCAAGTACTCGTACTCGTACTCATGGCCAAGGTACTCGTACTCGTACTCGTACTCAGAAAAAGTACTCACACTACAAGTCTGGGAATAGTGCATGATGGGAAAGAGGGAAAAAGGTCTATACATCGCTCGTCGCTCAACGTTCGACACTCATACCCCCCTGGAATAGTGCATGATGGGAAAGAGGGAAAAAGGTCTATACATCGCTCGTCGCTTTTGCATTTTTGTCGCAGTGCGGCGTTAAGGGTTGTTGGATTTTTTTTTAAATTGTGATATAGCGTTTTGACACTAAAAACGCTAATTATCAGTACCTAGCACGCTGACGATAATTTGCTAAATTTAAGGCGACCCAGTGAGAGGGGCGCAATTAGCGCTAATAGCGCTATTAGTAGGTATGTCACAGTGGCTGCACAATAATTCTGCCACACTGTGCATGCAATCATAACAGTGAATTGAAAAGCGCGCGCTTCAAAGTTGACCAATTTTAGAAAACATCTATGTCAAAAAATGAATTTCCTCATATGCTTCATTTATCCAAATTTTTATTATTTGGTGTGTGAAGACTTTCCGAGGCTACCATCGGGTCCGCAAAAATAAAATATTGTTTTGTTTAAGAGCTACTGTTTTTATGGATTTTTGAAGATCGCTCATAAATCAGTAAATATAGGCCTATTGAAATAAAGGGACCTACCACCATTTAGCTGAAATATTAATATTTCTTAGCATGTAAATTATTTCCGTCGACAACAGAATGAAACACTTGCCTTGCCTTGAGTAAAACTAATTAAAAACAAAACATTATCAAAGAAATGTTTAGGGAGCAGTTTTCCAAACCACAATAGCTCTAAGCCATTGTGTGTGTCCAAAGCCATACTATTTTTGTATACGCGATACAGTAGAATGGCTGTTCCTTTTACCATTTGTCTTCCCATGTTAATCCAGATAACAAAATGTTAATTTAAAGTCTCATTGCAAATGAATTTTTATTTTTACTTTTCGGATTTAGCTTTGAGCAATGGTGACACATACCATGTTTACAGAAAAAAAAGTAAAACTGTGTATTTTTTGTATTATATTTAAGTAATTAACTGCAGTTTCTTTATTCAACATCATAACAGGTTCATACTTGACAAATTTATGGTGAATGAATAGACTTTCAATAAATATTGAAAAAACCCAAAATTACTCATGCCTAATTTACATAATAATATCATGAATAGCTAATTTGCATAATTAATTACTTTTTGTGTATTTTTTGTTATCAATTGAAATAACTTTGTATACATATGTGTGCAAAAAACCGCACCCTGATATCATGTACGGTTTTCTATTGGCATCAATTTTGCATATTAATTAGCTGAACTTAGTCATTTTTTCACCTTTAATTTGTCTGCAGATTGGCTGAAATAGCTAAAATAGTCATATTGGTTAATTTATTATAATTATTCAATGATAGATTTGTAAATTTTGTTTTCTTTAACGAAGTACAGAAAGATAGGCATTTAACCTGTGATACCTAAATTAACGCTGCTTTTTCAAGCAAGGGTCCAAATAAACCTTCAAAATCTCGAATTTTGCCAATTTTGTCATTATAACCATTTGTGACAGGTTTTAATTCCATTTATGAGCATCTTAAAATTGACACTACATCACAATGCATTGACCGATTTCAATTCCGGTTTTGTTTTTTTTTGATACTTTAATAAAGCTCATTCATGTAGAAACATTAAATAACGTGTTTCTGCTGCGCTTATTTCTGGGGTGATATGCCTACTATTAGCGCTAATTACCACGATATGGCGTTGTAGCGCTAATAACGCTAATCTTCGGTACCTAGCACGCTGTCACTAATTTCCTTCTTTGGTTACCATAAAAATGTAATGACTAAACTGTTAGTAATGGTTAAGGTCAAAGGTCATGCATAGGTCATCAAAACTTAGTTCGTGGCAGCTCTAGTTTCTATTGTCTCCCACATAGTGCATGCACACACCGCACAGCGTCCACAGCAGGTAAATAATTATTTTTTCCTGCAATGAATCGCGTGGAATTGTAATAGCACCATCAAGTGCCACTTTACAAGAAAAGGAGAAACCGATCGCTATCGCTCAGTGATGTAGTAAAAACTCAGATGTGGCATATTCCATTTTTGAGGGGTCCAATTTGTGTTTTGGGCCTAAATTCATAAATTGCCTTTACTGTTTAAACTATTTTTATTTGTCTTGAAACAGATTCATCAGGATCGTTCATAGTTCAATACAGTAGAAAAGGTTCTTTTTCAGATCCAATTATGCTGGTACTTACTCAGAAATATTTCAATTCCTATCAGGAATCTTGATCACTCTGTTGTGGTGTTTCTAGATGTTTGATGAAACGGCAACACTGTTTGGTCTTGATGACGTAACCAAACTTCCTGGTTGCTGTTTTTGATGAGTTGATCGTAGATCTTATCGAGTTTGTAAGCCCCCTCGTCTTTGTTCATGGTGTTCTGCCCCTACTTCTTATCCAGATTGCCTCCTTCAGCCAGCGTGTTGTTTTGTCTGTTTCTTGGTCAATGATCTGTGCCTCCTCCCACCCAATTACGTGATTCTCGGCTGCTACGTGTTCTGCTATTGCTGATTTGTGGATTTCTGATGTTGAGACTTTTCTTTGAGCCCTGGTAAAGCTTTTTGCACTTATTTTCTCAGTTTCTGATTTGTGTTCTGAAAGTCTTGTGCCGAACAAACGACCTGTTTCACCAATGTATGTTTTGGGACAGTTTTGCCATGGGATCTCATAAATTGCCTCAGCAGTCTGCAAAGGGTCACGTTTGTCCTTGGGGTGCACAAGCAAATTTCGTAAAGTGCGGTGAGGTTTGAAACAAGAACAAAAAAAACGGTGTTTCTTGAAAACCCTGGACACGCGCTCTGACAGTCCCTCTACATAGGGAATGACAACAAAACCTTTGTTCTTTTCTTTGCTGTCATTTGTCGGCTTTTTCTTTGGTTTTGGATTCTCTTTCTCTTCCTTCACCTTATTGATAGTCCATTCCGGATAACCACACTGTTTGATGGCTTGTTTGATGTGCAACTCCTTTTTGTGCTGATCTTCTGGCTCAGTGACTATGCTATCTTTCCTGTCGAGCAAGGTTCTTACTACTCCTAACTTGTGATGAAGTGGGTGGTGGGATTGGAACTGTAAGTATTGGTCTGTGTGGGTTGGTTTCCTGTATATGCAAAGTTTGGTCGTGCCATCTGGTTCTTGATGATGAGAGTGTCTAAGAATGGTATGCTGCCTTCTGATTCCTCCTCGTACGTGAACTTAATACTACCTGTCGGATCTACTTGGTTGAGGTGTTCGGTTAAGTTTTCCACTTCTCCACGCTTGATGATCTCTAGAACGTCGTCAACATATCTTTTCCAGAGGGTAGGCTTACAGGTGAGCAGGGCAGTGGCTATAGCTTCCTCTTCCAGCCATTCCATAAAAGGTCTACTGCAATAGGACTTAGAGGGCTGCCCATTGCCATACATTTCTTCTGTTGGTATACCATTGCCTTTCAAAGTGAAGTACGTCGTGGACAATATAAAACGGCTAATTCCATTAGATCGTCGACATTAAGAAGCTTTTAAAGTTTATTACCCACCGTTTCAGCAACTTACCGCTGAGGTCTACCTCGCCACTAGCAATGCTTGACAATGAAGGAAAACTTGCTCTTTTTGTTAAGCTTCGATGTTTTCTCCACCAGACGATCGTATTTACTTTGCTGACGGGCGCGACATCTTGGAATGTTTTCTCGCGAGATTTGGCGAGATGCTCAGTGATATTTGTTTTGATAAATCGTCTGGGAAACCGCGGGCATTTAAATCCTGGTTTATTGAGATTTCTTGCGAGTCTAAATTATCAAGTTTGTTATTTATGACTCTGATTCTTCCTCACATGCAAAGATCTTTTTCTGCCTTATATAAATCACTACGATCTTTGTGTGTTTATTGGACATTTCAAACGTAAACTGGGTGGGGTGAGGCTTTGATCACGGCAACGTAGAGTAAAAAATACGATGGTTTCTAAATCTGGATGTCTTCTTCTCGATATTCTCACAATCTCAGAGCTTTTTCTTTACAGTACCTTCTCCGTAATTCTTCCTTAACTCTTGAAACAGATTCATCAGGATCGTTCACAGTTCAATACAGTAGAAAAAGTTCTTTTTCAGATGCTGGTACTTACTCAAGTAGTATTTCGAATTCCTATCAGGAATCTTGATCACAAAATAAAGTGCAAAAGTTTTACCAGGCCTTCAAAGAAAAGTCTCAACATCAGAAATCCACAAATCAGCAATAAGCAGAACGCATAGTAGCCGAGAATCACGTAATTGGGTGGGAGGAGGCACAGATCATTGACAAGAAACAGACAAAACAACACGCTGGCTGAAGGAGGCAATCTGGATAAAGTAGGGGCAGAACACCGCTTGAACAAAGACGATAAGATCGATAAGATCTCTACGATCAACTCATCAAAAAACAGCAACCAGGAAGTTTGATTTACGTCATCAAGACCAAACAGTGGTACCGTTTCATCAAACATCTAGAAACACCACAACATCAAAATTCCTGATGAGGAATTGAAATATTTCTGAGTGAAGTACCAGCATAATTGGATACAGAAAAAACCTTTCTACTGTACTTTTATTTGTGTTCGATTAGAATGCTTATTTTTCAAACTCTTTACATTTTGAAACTTTTTAACACAAAAATAACTACACACATACGTAAAATATTGTGAATTTCTATGATTTAAGGAGTTTTCACGTGTAAATACAAGAACATCAAAGAGGACTGCCAAAAGTTCAATTGCTTGCTATATTTAATAGCAAAAGCAATTTTTAGTCAATTTTATTTTATTTCATGACCATGACGCTTTCTCATCTAAGATACCCAAATAAATCCTTGAACAAGTTGTTTCCACTGAATTTTATTCTACGAAAAAATTATATTTGATAAAGTAACTGCTACACCTGCTCCAATACGTAAGTGAGCTTTAATTTGTAAATATATACATTTATTAAATATTAAAAAAATAGAAGTTTCACAATGTAAATATTTGGGGGGGACTAAAAGCACTTATTAACAATTTCACCAATGTACTTTTTTTTTATTCTTCACACTTTTGCTTAATCTATTTTATTTACCTTAAATATAATACAAAGGCTTAAACATTTAACTAGTAAATAACAACCAACCCCCATAACGAAACGTCATTGAGGTATGTTTAAGATCTTTATACCGAAATACATTTGGATTTGTACAAAAGAACATTTGCAAAATGTGAAATAACAACCAAATAACCAATTTTATGGAAAATACATTCAATTACAAATTCATGATAAATATAAAATGGGGGACACTAACGTTTTACACGTGAAACCCGTTTTTGATGAAGGTCCAGTATCTATCTTTAGAATATATTTATTTGATACACATGACAATTGAGGAAAAAACAAGTACATAATAAAAATGTGGGAGGAATGATTTATAAACACATGTTTTATATGTCCTAAAATTGCCTAAAAATTATGATTTTTTACTCATTTTGTACAAAATTCATAATATTGCAAGGTCATGAACCGATTTCATGTATCTTGAAATTTTGTTTTATAGAAATGTTAGTAAGAGAATTAAAACACACTGCTGTAATTTGCCATTGGACCCCTCAAAATGGAATATGCCATGTAGAGATGCATTCAATTCCATTTAAATCAATATTCTAATATTATTGACGCAGACAACAAAAGAGAAGTTGTTTTGCGTTTCACTAATATGCTTTATTGAATTATAGAATTGACAACCTTGTGATTCTATCGCCAGAGAAATAAGTACTGTCAGCACGTGGGTCTGAATGGGCTATGAATGGTAGTCTCATATCCTTTACTTGATATGATTATGATTCTCAAACAGTTGAGATATGTCACATTATTATCGGTCCAATTTAAAAAACATTTCTGTAAGGTTGGAGTTAAATAATGATATTGAAAGAGCCACGGCAATCGCAGCTAGGTGTATTGAACTTGCAATGGTGGTGTATTGAAAAACAAAACCTGACAACAAACCAGAAGTTGTCCTGTGTTGCTTAACGCAGCAAGGCGGAATTTGCCGAGCATGCACAGATCGAAAAAAAAAAACCCGTGTAATTTTACTGGTGATGAATGGAAACGCTGTGGTATCTCCTTATCATGCATTATTCTTCCAGAAGTGATGTAAGTTAGCTTCGAGTCACTTGACCTATCTCGCGAGGCTGTTGAAGAACTGAGATGGATTCGACCTACAATCACAGCAATGATTATTAACAAGAAAATATAGGGATGATGACGATGTACACCATTTGAAATTCCATAATCTTACATTTGTTTTTTAATTATGTGCTACGAAAAGTACAGAATATTGTGTTGAATAGGTGTCACCTCTACACTACAATAATGTATTTCGTTTATCTTTAGAATTAAAAATATCATAAATAAACAAGTATCGTGCGTCCCGAAAGTGTCTGAAGATGAAGGGGCGGCATGAAGAAATATTAAAGAAAAGGGGCGCGGGACAAAGGGCGGCAAGAAGGATTATTAATGGAAAAAGGGCAGAAAACGATGGAAAACTAATGTAACTATATACCTTTTTGGTCACCACTAGGGCGACTGGTCGCGGCGGTGAGGTAATGGGGGGGCACCTTTGTTCCATAACCATTAAGGTATAGGACATTTTTGTTTTTTACTGTAAGCCCTGTAGCAGTTTGATTGATGATAACCGACCGAAGTGAACCTTAGATGAAACATAAGTATTGTTGTTGAGTGCTTATGCTATGCTGCACAAATAGCCCCCGTAATGTCCCCGTAATGGCGGCGATGTAAGAGGGCGCCCTTTCAGTGCGCGGTCGGATTCGTCTATGGCCTGGACGATACACGGAAAAACGACGAGTAACTATTTGTTTTGCATAGCATCTAAAATACTATATTTAACTGTGAGAGATTCTGACTATGAGAAAATTCCGCGAAATTGTAATTTTCCGGCCATTTGAAATCTAATATAATACATAATAAGTGATATTTAACCAATATCATTATTTTCACCAGATACATATGGGAAATCAACACAAACAATAGGACATGCGCAGCCATGCTGTGTTTTCCATTGGACGAAGTTACGTTACCACAAAAACTTCGGGAAGCAAACTACACGACATATGGTAGGGAAATGGCGTGCTGGACTCTACAAAGCAGCGTGTTTACCTCACAGACGGGATTCGAATCTTTCTTTGGTAAAATGAATACATGTACCTTAAATAATGACCAACGCAAATGTATTGCCCATAGACCTACCATAATGGTGTGTGTCAGTCCTCAATATGCACAGCGTATTATAGGACTGGAGCAGTCTAATACTGTATGTCGGTGTATGTGGTTGTCGTCATTTGACGTCACGCCGACTTGTAATGCGAGTATCGATGTCCGTTAAACGATGTACGCATCGGCCTGACGCGTACTGACGTCAAATGATGACGATTTAGGTTGTACTCGCAAAGGCTTATGGGATTTTACCGAAAGGTCAATTGTAAGATAACTATCTTTCTTTATTCACTACTCAACTTCCTTTGTGCATTTTTATGATAATATTCATACCACACTCCAGGTTTCTTGGTTGGAAACAGTGATCATTTTTTCTCATTCAGCGGGCTGTAGTTGTGAAAATCGCTGTACGGGCATTGGATATGACTTGCAATGAAAACGACATGATAAGACCAAAAGAAATGGAAGGGACGATACTCGACCACAATATTCACTGATCGTGCAATAAGCATCATCAAGGAACAGCAAGAGGTATGCACGTACCATTGGGCTATTCCTGTTGACATATATACACCCCGTTATATGAAGACACTGACCTTAATCTCACATTGTAACATTAAGGTCATGGAATATCTCAATAATGAAGTCACTTACCATAAAGAAGTTTAGAGCTATTATCTGTTTCACCAGCGGCGTATCACCATTGATCCTCCGGTCTGACTGCCTGCCCACGAAATTGCCAGACCATACCAGCCTGCGCTGGCAACGTAGATTTTGGTAACTCTTCCGAATTTGGCAGACTAAGCCCTGATTTGTTCATGGTGATTTTTATAAGATCAGAGGGAAATTTTTCTTTAACACACAAAAAGCTACATACATGCAGGCTACATAAAACATTTCAACGGGCGGAAAAAAAATTACCGGGGAGGAAATAATTTTAGTTACAAAACAATCTCTGACGGTTTTTTGAAAATTTGAATTTAAATATGCAAATTATCTTTTTATTTCAATTAAAATTGATGAAAACATACCTTACTGATTGTATACCCATTGATACTATTATACATGTTACCTATACCTATAACATTGCCATGTTGCCTGCCCAGGCAACATGCTACCTAACCTGGCAATATTTCCTAGGTAGGCAGTCGGACCGGACTTGATCATGTTGATCACATGTTTCAATTTTGAAGAGGTTAATGTATTATGCTGAGTAGCGTAACCACCCAGCAAAACACGAATGTTTTACAAAAAACGTTGAAACCAGGGTTATATAAAGGGTATAAAAGATTTTAATAAGATTCAAAACATTTCTGAAATCGTGCTGGAAAGATTCTAACATAATATTATTTTAATGTTGACAACATATTTTTCAAGCATGTTTGCCAAAAATATTTTGCAAATGACATCATTTTGATAACATTTTTAAAAAATGTTGTTGTAGTGTGTTTTTTCACATGAAATGTTTTTACGATCTTTATCTAACCCGAAAAAAAGGGGGCAAAAGGCACGTTTATAACGTTTAAAAAAACCAAAAAAGGGCACGTTTATGACGTTTTAAAAACATTTTTGAGTAATAGTAAAATGCGGGGCGAAAGGATATCGAGGACGAAACTATGGATGAGGAAAAGAGAAGGGAAGAAAGAACAAAAAAGGCCGGCCGTTTCTCATCAAATAAAGCAGCTTTAGGGCTCAGAATTTGTACACAGATTGCACCTGAGAATTACATTGTTATATGTACATACATATGCCCCAATATAAAATAATATTTGCCCCAGGGCCCCAAACGCTGAAACAAAGAGCCGGCCGTTACTCAGTAAATAAAAGAAGCTACAGTGCCCAGCTTGAGGTCTACAGATAGCACTATATGAGCCCCATGTGTCACATAATCTGGGCCTAGGGTCTCTAACGCTAAAAACATAGGGCCGGCCGTTACTCAGTAAATAAAGCAGCTACAATGTCCCAGCTTGAGTCTACTGATAGAACTAGAGAATTATACTTCAACATGTGTACATGGGCCTCATAAGTCAAATAATATGGGCCCCAGGGCTCCAAATGTTAAAAACAAAGGGCCGTACTGTTTCTCATCAAATAAAAGCAGCTTCAGGGCTCAGAATTTGTACACAGATAGCACCTGAGAATTATATTGTTACTAACACCCACACACCCACCCACGACTATTGTCAATTCATTTCAAGTCGTCGCCGGTAACCAGTATTTCAAAAAAAGGGTGTAGCTTTGAATTGATGTGATGGGATTCAATTTTATTTAATATCTATGCTGACCAAGAGATCGTTCTACGGTTTCACGATTTAAATTACTATGGGCCTATGGCCGAGATTGCCGAGAAGGCATTGAGGCAAACAACATGCATGTGAAATATTCCAAAGGTTAATGAAAAAAAAAAAAAAAAGAGGCACGTTTATGACGTTTTAAAAACATTTTGAGTAATAGTAAAATGCAGGGCGAAAAGGATATCGAGGACGCAACTATGGATGAGGAAAGAGAAGGGAAGAAAAGAGTAAGAAAATAAAGGAAAATGAGAAGCTAACTGATCAGGAGAAAATGAGAAGGAAAGGAGGAAAGAAAAGTGCACGGAAACATTATACAGACCGCAAAAGAATTGAGGTAACAGTTATTTTCACCCCCTGTACAAACATGGTGATCCTGAAAGAAACTCTATTGTCGGAAACTGAATTTTTGGATATTTTACGCACAAACCAAACATAACTAAATAACCGATGTGGTTGAGGAATATATCAAGCTATTACATACTTTTAGAGCATTAGAATTTTGACAATTGACCGCTTCGTTTTGAATTAAAAGAATTTTACGAAACTACCTCATTTTCAGCCCGTTCCACGAGTCAAATGTTGTCAATGACAATAGACGCCGCATTCACTGATGATGCGCAGTGATTAGCACTCGAATACAGATCATCGATTGGTATGTGAATCCGTGGAAAAGTTTGAAAATGTCCAAATTCAAAAGTATGTGATAGCTGATCTAAAAGTCTGCACAAAAAGTAACTCAGCTGTTATAAATACGCCTATAGATTCAGAACAAATAATTGTTTTCACAATATTTCAACATATAGAGAAGGATGATTTATTAACACGCAGTTTGATAACCCATTCGTCAAATGTCGTTCAATATTAACAACACAGTAGTGCTTTTTACAGAAAATACCCGAATTTAAAAGTTGCAGTTTACAGCGATCAATGGTTATACGAATTGGTTATAATGCCAGCACTATAAACACGTGAAGCCCGCCATTATCTTCGTATTTTTCTTTCAAAACACTGCTGTATTGTCAATATTGAACAAAATTGGTCAAATGGGGTATCAAAATGCGCGTAAATAAATCATCGTTCTTTATGTTGAAATATTGTAACAACAATTATTAATTCTGAATCTACATGTATAAACGTATATATAACAGCTGAGTTACTTCTTGTGCGAACTTTTATTTCTTTTGTTCAGGATATACAGGGGGTAAACATAACTGGTACTAGTACCATAATTCTTTTGCAGTCTGTATCCAATATAATCTATACATTACATGATCTTTTCCATTGGGAGCATTGAGTCTGGCTTCGCACATGTATGCATGATGACAATGATCCCTTAAATTCTTTCGAAAAAATCATATTGGCCTATGTGACACTTTCTGAAATATTTGGAATAATCTCGTTTTCCTCCTTTTTCAGCCTTTATTTCTCTATGTCTCATATCAAGCAGTACACGCACCTCTACAACCACCAAAAGACCCAGCCTACAAATATAAGAATATATCTGACAGTAATCGCAGCAATTATGCGGGTATGGTGTCTTATATGGATCACTCTGTTGGTCGGATAGTTGACGCGTTGAAACAAACTAACAAATGGAACAACTCGGTGTTAGTTTTTTCAACTGGTAAGATATGCAAAACACCCCTTCCTCCTCCCCCACACACCCCACCCTCTCACCATACCTACACTTCTGCAAACCTGGGGCGGGGCACTCAACTTTAGAAATAAAGAAGCTACAGTGTGCCAGCCCGAGTCGACAGATAGCAAATATATGAGCCTACATGTGTCACATAATATGGGCCTAAGGTCTGAAATAACGCTAAAAACATAGGGCAGCCGTTACTCAGTAAAAAAGCAGCTACAATGTCCAGCTTGAGTCTACTGATAGAACTAGAGAATTATGCTTCAACATATGTACATGGGCCTCATAAGTCAAATAATTATGGGCTTTGGGGCCCCAAATGTTAAAAACAAAGGGCCGGTCGTTTCTCATCAAATAAAGCAGCTCCCGGGCTCAGAATACGTACACAGATAGCACCTGAGAAGTATATTGTTACTAACACCCACACCCACATGTATTGTCAATTCATTTCAAGTCGCTGGTAACCAGTATTTCAAAAAAATGGTGTAGCTTTGAATTGATGTGATGGGATTCAATTTTATTTAATATCTATGCTTCCCGACAAAAGATCGTTCTACGGTTTCACGATTTAAATTACTAGGCCTATGGCCTGAGATTGCCGAAGGCATTGAGGCAAACACCATGCATGTGAAATGTTCAAAGGTTAATGATCAAGAATGAAAAGAACAGATTAGCTTTATCATGTTTGTCTCCTATGCCATGAGTGCGTATATGTATAATGCCTTTACAATATTTTCTTATGTTCTTGTGGGTATGCTATTATTAAAATAAAAAATAATTATTAAATGA
Source organism: Amphiura filiformis (assembly GCF_039555335.1). Lineage (NCBI taxonomy): Eukaryota > Metazoa > Echinodermata > Ophiuroidea > Amphilepidida > Amphiuridae > Amphiura > Amphiura filiformis. The sequence goes on along the minus strand of NW_027305566.1, from coordinate 14,731 downwards.
AATCCTAGCACAAATAAATCGTCTTCATTCAATTGTGCTCTCTTTAAAGCAAGTAGAAATAGCTTGTCGACTTTCAACATGGGAACACGTTATGAAGTATCTATAATTAGTGAAAAGATGTGTAGCTCAGCGGCCCGGCCAACAAAAAGAAATTCTCTATAATGTAGGCCCTATACGAGAAACAAGATTTTCTCTCTGAATTAGCCGTATTTTTACGTGTGAAAAATCAATCGCATTATCGTGTTCACTCTAGCGTAAGTTTGGGCCCTATATGACTAATTGGAACATTCGAAAGGACCCCCCCCCCCGCGACTGCCAAGGGAAAATGAATCAAGTATACACAGAAAGATCCGTATTATAATATAGATGATGGTAATTGGAAATACCAGCGTGAAGCGTTAAAAGGCTGTTCCAGTTAAATTACATACCCATTGGCTGTTCCATTTTAATTTATACTACTCCCTCTGAAATGGCTCCAAAATAGGCTGTTCCGTTTAATTTACATACTCCCTCTGAAATGGCTGTTCCATTTAATTTACATACTCCCTCTGGAATAGTTTTCCCTAATCATATTGCATAGCCTCACGGTGATAAGAGAGACTGACAACAGCAACCTATGGAGAGTAAGAGGAACTGGCGACTCCCCTAGGGGAGAGGAGCCACGGGGTCGGATGACAAGAACATAAACTTCTTCTTGACAGGACAGAACTACACTCACCCACTGAGTCTGAGCCCCATGTACAACCTACTACGGCCTCACATTAGCAGATTACAGACAAACAGACATATCTTCAGACAAATCTACAGACAACACAAGAGACAGATCTACAGGGAATAGCGTATTATTATATTATGTACATATATATATGAGCCCCATGATATAGCATATTATGGGCCCTAGTTTACTTATTTACACATTTTCGCACTTAAATTGGGCGACTTTTTACAAATTTCTTTATTATAATTATTTGGTTCGAGAGTGCAACCTACATTAAAATAAAGCTCGTGAATTGGACTTTCAGTTTTCAACATTTTTCTCCCAATTCGGCGACTTTTTTTACAATTTCTTTTATTTTTAAGTGCTACAAGAGTGCATCCTACATTAAGATAAAGCTTTTGACTTGGACTTTTCACTTTTTACATTTTCCATGAATTGGGCGACCTTTTACAATTTCTTTATTTTAAGTCCTCAGCAAATAAGGACTGTACAATGTAAGTTTGGGACACCGATAACATGCGGGTATAGCTGTATTTGTACAAATATACAGCCCTCTAGTTTAGGTTACTCCTACCCAATAACCACTTTTTAGGTGCGGATACTAAATGACCTTCTTTTTTCTAGAATTGTATCATCAAAATGCGACAAAATATTACGAAAGCTTTCAAATTCTCTTATTTCAGCAAATTTGTATTGTAAATGTGGGAAATTTGGAACAAAAATATTTTTTACACCCAATGACCCCTTCTTCAAAATTACCCAATAACCCCTTTTTCATTTATCTTGTACCCAATAACCCCTTAAAGCAACGATTTGTACCGATAGACCCTACTTCGCAACGTCGGTAGGCACATACCCGTCACTTCTGAAGTTGGAGTGCCCCGGGCCACAAACACTTTGTTTTCGGAAATATTTGGAAACACAGCTTTACACTATTTTTTATTTTATTCTTATTTACAACCTGGGTTGACCTTTCAATGCACTAGCATTGTTCTCCCAAGGTGCCCAGGTAAACGATTCGTTGTATACGATTCGCGAATCAACATTTAAGAATTGGGCTTGTTTGGGTGTGAGATATAGGCAGAGAGAGGGCGCGAGGGGGAGGAGGAGTTAGAGAGATAGGGATAGAGAGAGAAATAGGGGGTTATTATTACATGTAGGGTTGTGAGAGACCCTTCAAAAACATCCCTAGTTGTCTCCAAACTGTTTAGTCAGTAAATTTCATTTTCAACAGATAATGGCGGAGCTAGCGTCGGCAACAACTGGCCGCTTCGTGGACCAGAAAGCAACACTCTGGGAAGGCGGAGTCCGTGGTGTTGGATTCGTAAACAACCCATTAATTCCACCACATTCCAGGGGACGTGTTAGTCATGAGCTGATGCATGTTACTGATTGGTTTCCTACATTTGTCCAGGGCCTCGCTGGGGGTCATTAAATGGAACAACGAAGCCTCTTGACGGATTCAATCTGTGGAGACTATACGGTATGTGGTGAGTATAAAAGATTAGGCCATCTTAATTTAATAGTTCGTCTCAAAGCCCTTCCCAAATAGAAAACCTAATGCAGAATGCGTTTTTTGAGATGAACTTTTAAATTGAGATGATAGCTTTAGACAATAGACTTCGGTTGTATATATAAATGCGCTTTTATAAATGCGCACGTGACCAGATAATAGCCAGCGCCATATTTTGCATTACATCAATGTCAATCACTGAAATGGCGACCATTGAAGGAGTGGCTACAGTTGTGACCTTGTTTCGTGGCTAGCACTGGCAAGGAACATTGGCTGGAGGTTCGATGCTATAAATTTGCAAGGATAAATCATGGATATCAAAGGATCATGATTATTGCACAAGCACCTTTCATGTACAAACATAACTAATGTTTATTTATTTATTTTTATTTATTTATTTATTTATTTATTTGTTATTTATTTATTTATTTATTTATTTATTTATTTATTTATTTATTTATTTATTTATTTATTTATTTATTTATTTATTTATTTATTTATTTATTTATTTATTTATTTATTTATTTATTTATTTATTTATTTATTTATTTATTTATTTATTTGACGAAAAAACGAAAAGCCTGTTCTATTTTGAACAAATTGGGAAACAAATTTTTCCTGTATAACTGAATGCCAACCCCAAATTTCGGAAATTTCAGGACAATTTTTTTTTGTATTTTTTCAAATTGAAATTTATTTACAGATTTTTGTGATTTTTTGGGTTATTTAAAAAAAAAAATTTAAAATACCAACCGACCGACCGACCCTACTTGAAAGGTCCGTTCGCCCGTAAAACAGGGTTTCTCTCTTTCTCGCCTTACTTATAATTTTATAAATATTATTTGTCCCCCCCCCTTCCCCCAAAACCACCCCTCCCCCCTTTTACATTCATAAATTAATTGTTTTTTGCTAACTTTCCCCTTCCGTGTAAAGTAAAACTTTATAAGCCGGTTGAATCAAACTGAACAAAATTGACGTATACAATTACAATATACCATGACAATAATGTATTATGACAAGATCTAACTTACTAGCTGAATAAACCTCCAAACCATACATGACATACGTGATTGTACGTCATATTGTCATATAACGTATGAGCGTGATGTATAGTATGAGTCTTCCTCAACATCTTCCAGCCAGGATGATTAGATCATGTACAGTCATCTACGTGTTTATACTCTAAATTGTACGTCAAAGGGTGACAAAGGGTGTACAGATTACCGATTTAGCATGGGGGACACAAAAGGTGCTTAAAAACACATTTTGAATTTGTTTTTTGTCCATTTGCGAGCGAATGAGTAAGTCAGAATTGATGAGGTCAGGCAGGGGACATCTAGCCTATTATTAGTTTGAGAGGGGTCATTATACCGAAAAGGGCTAAAGTTATAGTTTCCTCAATTTACGTTATAATTAGAGTTAAAATTAGGGTCAGAGTTATGTTCATTGGCGGCGCTACGGGGGATACTTATCTTGACTCCCAAATAAATAAATCCATTACCCCTTCTTTCTTTAGAAAATGACAGTCCTCTAATGTCCCTATGTGCAAACATTATCAAATAACATCATCAGCAGCTACCCAGTTCTGACCTTAATGCCAGTGAATCACATTTCGTCATCAATATGGCTTAATTGCCCACGCCCATTTAGCACGGAAATAATGAAATATAACTTTTTAAATCAGCTATATCTAGCTTTTTCCGTCATAAATTTTTTTTTTCCAAAAAAATGGAAAATCCAAATAAAGTTTATGTTTCAGGTCAAATTATTTTGCCCTTTGCAATCAATGCCACTATTTTGCAAAACCAATTTTCCTTGTAACCTGTCATTTTCTCCTATACTTTTGCGTGTGGAATTTGTGCACATCCGGGTACCTTACATCGTTGTACACGGTATGTCGACTTGTAGATGTCACGTGCGCATTTATAAATGCGCATTTATATATATATACCCGAAGTCCACTGTTAGACAAGCTTGCTAATAGTAGTTTTAGTTATTTGTTTTGTTTAACGAGTCACCCTGCTAATCGTGTTGGAAATACACCCGCAAATGCTGGTACAAAGCCCGCGGGCACTCCCACTTTGGAAGTGACGCGTATGTAGGAACCGTTAATACCCCTTTTCAGCATCGCTGTCACCCAAGACCCATTTGATCCATCACCCATTTGAACAAGGCCTTATTTATTTGTGAGATATACACCATGCGGCAGACAGTCTCAAATTGCTTCCGATTTGCATAAAACCGTTTAAAAAATAACGGTTAGTTAATGAAATAACGGTTAGTTAATGAAAAAATAAGAAAGTGAAATTTAGCAGCGCGACGAACGAAGTTCATTTACCCGAAATAGAGTTCTATTGAATTCGCTATTGTATCCGCTATTGCGTTCTATTCATAAAAACTACTGCAGGAATCGCGGCAATTCCTGAAATACACATTTATTGCTGGTCTCTACCGCCGGCGTTTCGCAATTATTAATTTTTCAAAATGATCCCATACTCTTACAAATATATGTTTATATGTGCTTTTTATATAATATTAACAAATTGCAATTATGAAAACTACTAACTTTGAAAGTGAAAATATATTTACCATCGAAAATATATCATACTTAAATTCTATAGAATCTATAATACCCAACCCAGAAGTGCCCATTTATTTTCTAAATTGTTGCAATCCACTTAAATATCCCCGCAAATATCTTATACACGATTTTATTGATTCATTTGGGCTTACCAAACGTCATCATCGAAGTCGTCAAAAATGGCAACATCCTCACCATTACCAAACCGTGTATGCTTTATTATCCTCACTTGACTAAACACGCATAATAAGTTGATCGAAAGACCCAGCAGAGTTATAAGACGCCGCGCACAGCGTTATCATCCTATATCTTCGTGTCAAAAATTGCCGTGATAGTACGGCGAATCCTCTCGTTTTCAATAGCTACGCATGGCGATTTTGTTCGAGATAGGCCGAGCGACTCAGGCTAAGCATAGTACGACTATCATGTGAGATACCACCAAGTTCTATTCTACAAATTATTACGATTTGCGCGTGCTCTAGTATCCCATATGGTGTTGCTATTACAAGGAAATTCGATTTGTTTTGAAGTAAACCACAGGTTTTGTTTTTAATACACTAACTTGAAATTAAATACACTAATTAGCGACCATTGCTGTTGGCTCTGGATACATTTTTACTGCATTTTGGGAGTAACGATTTTTAAATCGTAAGTTAAAATTGTGATATATTTAATTTTGAGAATTACAATTATATAAAGGAACACAAATAGCCCATTCACCTAAAAATCCAGGTGCTGTGTACAACGTGGGATGCTATGAGGAAATTGAACACTCGTTGTCTGATCATGCATGTGTGTTTATGGTTCGGATAGCGGTTACTTAGCAACTCTCGTTCCGCTTGGGTTTATTGGATACACTCTATATAAAGTCATCAATATGTCGTTTCCAGTCCTGGCTGAACTATTGGGTTCAGCTATTAATTTTTAATAATTCTTTTATACCATAGCATTAAAAAACTAGTATTTTGATAATTAAAATAGCTGGATGCGGTATGCAGCTGATTGGGGTGGTTACGGGTCGTTAAAACCACTAACCGCGAAATGAGGATATCGAACTAGTTTGCCCCGTAGGGCTTCAAAGAACCACAAACCGTGAAATATGGATTTCCAACTAGTTTCCCCGCAGGGCTACAAAGAACCGCTAACCACGAAATATGGATATCCAACTAGTTTGCCCCTCGGAGCTTAAAAAAACCACTCACCGCGAAATATGGATATCCAACTAGTTTGCCCCACAGGGCTACAAAGAACCATTAACCGCGAAATATGGATATCCAACTAGTTCGCCTCGCATGGCCACAAAGGACCACTTACCGCGCAATATTTTTTTACCTCAAAAAAAGAATTAATATCTACCAAGAAACGTTTCAAAACGTAAAAGGGGCCACAGTTTAAAAATCTTTCCTGTGTGGCTTTTCACCCTTTTTTAAACTTGGTCCCATTTATGAAAGTTTCTAAAGACCCATACGAAGTCATCTATAGGCTACCTGTTGGTTTTCTTAGTTGTCAGTGTTTATTTTGTAGAGCAAATGAATTAATGTTCGTGCGTAATTGAAGTTTTCCGTATAGACGTTATAATGTATTTTGATTTAAGAAATAGTAGCAAATACTCACTGTGTTTAATTCTGCGCCTAGTTATGTACAGATGTAGGGCCTATATGTAGCAGGTTGACACACAGTCACTCTACTACTCTTTATGAACACGCAATATAATAAAACCTTGAAATGTTTTTGATAATACATAGACTACGTCATATTGCACCGCTTTCGAACAGTCTTAAACTTCTAAGAGCACATTGTTGCATGTAAAAATTAGGACTCATTCTTCATGTTATTACTACTTTACTAAATGGGACCAAGTTTAAAAAAGGGTGAAAAGCCACACAGGAAAGTTTTTTAAACTTTGGCTCCTTTTTACGTTTTGAAACGTTTTTTGGTAGATAAACTTTTGGGAAACAATATAATTGCTCACATTACTGACGCGTCGGGAAATAGTCAAAATCAGCAAACACCGAGTAACCAGCAGTATTTATTACACACTCAATGCATTAATTTAGCAATAAGTAAGTTTGAGGCTATATCCAAAACCAGTATTTTATAGCTCTGTATGTGAAACACTTTTGTCCGTTTTCGTATAGAACAGTATGTGATGTGGCCGACTAAATGTTTGTCAATGCGTGTGTGTTTTGTGGTGATTACGATGAACAACAGATAGTCCATTGTCTGAGGCAAATCTCGTGTTCATGAAAGGTACCCCAAGTTAATCTTCGCAGAATTAGACCTCATTTGATAGATGTCGTTGAACATATTTTGAATATGCTCAAGTGTGTTAGATGTTACCAAAACATCCACCAGTCATAAGGATTAAGAAAATGTATAGTTTGACCTATCTAGGGATGTAACGATCTCTTCACCAGGTCACTTGTGCCTGGCAGTAGTGTCGTCAGCGTTATCACATTCTCCTAGATTTCAGCTGTTAATGCCTAGTTATGCTTGACATAATTTTTTAATCGGATTTTGCTGATCGAATTTTAGAAACCTGGTTTATCCATTTGAAAAAAAAGCAGGTTTAGTATGGTAACGATCTCTTCACCAGGTCACTTGTGCCTGGAAGTAGTGTCGTCAGCGTTATCACATTCTTCTAGATTTTAACTGTTAATGCCTAGATATGCTTGACATAATTTTTTAATCGGATTTTGCTGATCGAATTTTAGAAACCTGGTTTATCCATTTGGAAAAAAAAATCAAAACAAAAACAGGCTTCTTTCTTTCACTGTGCAAAATACGCGCAATACAACAGATTCACAGCAAACACAAAACGTGTATAAAACGTTTTAATGACGTTCAGAAAACAGTTTTAAAACTTCATGCAAAATATTCTAACATGATGTTATTTAAAGAGCTATAATGTTTGCATAACATATTTCCCCTGCCAATTACATTTTAACAACATTAAAAAATGTTTTTAAATGTTTTATGACCTTCATATAATTAAATTTTATTTTATTATTAAACGTAGTGACCAAAACCAAAATTCGTTTATAACACGTTTATAACGTGTTTACGTGTACTGGCTGGGTGTATTGCACAATAGAAGAGAAAACCAGGTTTATCAAATTGAGAAACTAAGTTTTTGAAAAACTTGATTTTTCTATATATATAAAAAATTATTTCTCTGCCGATAAACTAGGTTTACCAGAAACGTTCCTTCGAATCGAGAAACCTGATTTATCAAATTCGATAAGCTAGGTTTTCGAAAAACCTGGTTTCTCGATGTTTTTCCTCAAATTTTTAACTTTCAATTAGAAATACAACAATGATATTCAGACGATCATCTGTTTCATCATCCCTGTCCCAATATTCTTATTTCCTTCACTGGATTTCGTTCCACGGTTTCTATCGCAGTCCCGGATCGCAGTTGGCTAGTTTTAACGCATTATCTGTTATTTTGGAGAATTTTTTAAAAATGTTTGCCACGGTCAAAAAATGGATTTCCTTTAAACTTTCATATTTGATGCACCTTGACCTGGAACAAACACACATGAAATAAATTTGGGAAAAATATCCCCGTTGCCATGGTAACAGCCAAATTTTCATTTTAGGCCTATTTTCACAATTTTTGCATTTTTCAGCAGTCAATTTTTCAAGTTTTGAAGCCAGTGTTACTAATATACACAATATATATATACTGTTTTCTTTATAAGGCATGAATAGGTCAAACCTTAGATGCCGCATTGAAAGTATAAAAATAATCACCAGATGTCAGGGTGGGTTATACCATTTATTTGAAATAGGGGTGTTTTTCAATTTTTTTTTAAGTATGAAAATATACCAACTTTGTATAGCTCATAAACCATATGGTAGTGCTCCGATTTCAACATCGACCACAGCATGTTGAGATGATACATTGGTCTTATGAAAAAGTTACATTTGAGCTTGGGGAAAACACATCTGTATATACAGTGTTGCCAGACGTTTTCCTATTTTTCGAAATTCAACACAAATCTCACCTTAGGTTAAATGATGTGAAAATGAAACATCATCCTTTCAAGGAACATTTATTAGAAAGAGAGTTTTTATTCATATCAAATTTGATCAGTTATAATGGTCAGTGTTGTTCTAAACCACATGGGTGTTGCCATAATTGGGGTTTTATTGTGATTTGTGGATATTTTCAACTTTTTAAAAGTTATAAAAATACCAAAATGCATTTCTATAATAAAGAAAGAAACATCGACCTCGTCATGTTGAGATGATACATTGGCCTTATGAAAAGTTATTTTTGATCGGGGGGTAAAACATCAGTTTATACAGTGTTGCCAGATATTTTCCTATTTTTTCAAAATTCAACACAAGTCTCGCCGTAAGTTAAAAGATATGAAAATGAAACTTCACCTTCATATGGAACATATCTTTTTAGAAAGAAAGTTAATTTCATATTTGGTCAGTGTTATTCTAAGCCATATGGGTGTTGCCATAGCTGGCGTTTAATATGACAATAGTTAGATATTTCCAGCTTTTTACAAGTCTTAAAAATAGTACACACCTTTAAAATTATTGTGGAATGAACGCAATATTAAGGTTAAAAATTAACCTAAGAACACTTGGTATGTGAATTTAAATTTTAAATTTGAGTTCGGAAAATATTTCCTTCTATACAGTATTGCCAGATATTATCACATAATTCAAAATTCAACGTATGTTGAGCTTTTTCAGCTTTTTTTCAGCTTTTTCAGCTATTTTTCAGTCTTAAAAGTGCCAAAATACAATGGCATGCATTCCTAAAATAAAGATGTGAAAATGAAACATCGACCTCATCATGTTGAGATGATACATCGGTCTTATGAAAAATTTACATTTGAGCTTGGGGGAAAAACATCTGTTTATACAGTGTTGCCAGATATTGTCCTATTTTGTCAAAATTCAGCACTAGTTTCACCTTAGGTTGAAAATGAAAGTTTATTAGAAAGAAATTTACTTTCATATTAAATTTGATCAGTTGTACAAATGGTCAGTGTTGTTCCAAACCACATGGGTGTTGCCATAATTAGGGTTAAATAGCGAGATGTGTTTATTTTGAACTTTTTACAAGTTTTAAAAATACCAAAATACCATGGTATGCATTCCTTACCAAATATGTGGAAGTGAAACATCAACTTCACCATGTTGAAATGATACATATTTGGTCTTATGAAAAAATGTACACTTAAGTTTGGGGAAAACATGTTTACACACAGTGTTGCCAGATATTTTCGAAATTTTTTCGAAATTTAACACAAGTCTCACCTTAAGTTAAATGATGCGAAAATGAAACTTCACCTTCACAAGGAAAGTTTATTAAAATGAAATTTACTTTCATATTAAATTCGATCAGTTGTATAAATGGTCAGTGTTGTTCCAAACCACATGGGTGTTGCCATAATTAGGGTTTAATAGTGAGATGTCGATATTTTTTATATGTCATAAGGGTTCAAATAGCGACGTTTTCACATATTTTTGTGGACCTGAGAGCACATCAGACATATATTGAAATTTGCGATATAATACAAATTTTATGGCAAATGATTAAAAATTGATATTTTTGAAATTTAACAGATCTCAAAAGTAAATTGTATAAATCCAGTGATATGTACTTAAAATGTATGTAGCTGGAATGAAAAGCCGTCCATATGAAAATTTGCCCTTTCGTATTGAAGATATAGATTTTTTCACCAAAACACCTAATGTCTTTTGGGGAAAAATCTATATCTTCACTATGAATGGTCAAATTTTTCAATTAACATTAATTAATTGATTAGTGGTCGGCTTTTCATCCCAGGTACATACACTGTAAGTACACATCATTAGATTTATTAAATTAACTGTAATATGTCAAAAAATAAAAAAAAATTCAATATGCATAATTTACCTAACATTTTTATTGTATCGCGAATTAAAAAAAATCAAAATTATTTTATATCAGAAGGACATTCCTTGTATTCAAAATGCAATTTGGTATGTCTGATGTGCTCTCAGGTCCGACAAAAATACTGTGCAAGGTGGGTGACCAACCCTTAAAATACAACACAGAAAACATCAAACATATACTTTACATAAAAAGCCATAATGTTTTTACCAATATACACATACTAGCTAGGCTAAAATAAATTAAAATAACATAAGATTGTTACATTGCAAAAGATGCATATAAGAGTAAGATAATGTTTAAATTACGCCTACCCCATATTATTAAAGCACACATCCCAACTATACTTGCAAAAAAGATATGGGGAAGAAATGGGAAAAAAACTATATAGATCCAGCAAATGTCTCGAAAGATATGAGAATAGTCAAAGACAATAACGCACAGAACCTTTTCACAGCCAGACAAATTAATGTCAGTTACCTTTCCCGAGACCCAAGAGGAGCTCGCATGAGAGTTGAAAGTATGAAGAAGAAATGACCATTGAAATGTTGCATGATATTGTTGCTAATTCTCTGTCATTCAAGCATCCCCTGCTCATTGATGACATGAATTTGTATGAGCTTGTAAAAAGGAAGCAACTAAAAATTAAGCTTTCAAGACTGAAGGAGATTTATATGAACACTTTTACCCGCAGATACTTGCAGGGTTAAAGCAAAATAAAAAATCACCAAATGTTGATAAAAAGTTGTCTGAGGAAATATCCGTTTCAAGTAGAAAAAGAGGGACTACTGGGCACAGTATACCTGACATGACCCCGGAGGTTCTCCCTAGTTAAAGGTATGCAGGGGATGTGCCACGGTTTTGGGGAGTACCTTAGTGGAGACAATACACCAAATTGGGTGCATTAAAGGCAAAAGTGCCCATAAAAGCGCCAAATTAGGACAAATTTATTGTGCTTTTGGGTGTTTTTAATGAAAAATTGGAATACTATAGCTGTAACTTTAATAAGGTGTCATTTTAAAGTTGAAAATATATCCACATTTCACTATTAACTCCATTTATAGTGGCATTATCCATGTGGTTTATTTATGTCAGCGATTTAAACAATATAAATCCTAAAGTGAGACATACGTTGAATTTTGAATATATGTGATAATAACTGGCAATACTGTATAGAAGGAAATATTTTCCGAACTCAAATTTAAAATTTAAATTCACATACTAAGTGTTCTTAGGGTAATTTTTAACCTTAATATTGCGTTCATTCCACAATAATTTTAAGGATGTGTACTATGTTTCTGACTTGTAAAAAGCTGGACATATCTAATTTGTCATATTAAACGCCAGCTATGCAACACCCATAGGACTTAAAATAACTGACCATCCCAGATGATCAAATTGAATATGAAATTAACTTTCTTTCTAAAAAAAGATATGTTTCCGTATGAAGGTGAAGTTTCATGTTCATATCTTTTAACTTAGGGCGAGACTTGTGTTGAATTTTGAAAAATAGGAAAATATCTGGCAACACTGTATAAACTGATGTTTACCCCCCAGATCAAAATAACTTTTCATAAGGCCAATCATGATGCAGTCATGTCTCACAGTAAAATTCATCTCGACCTTTGCAGGACTTAACCCCATTAAAAAGCTATTAAACCAAGATAACACTCATTGAAACAGCTCAACTGATTAAATCGGATCTTCTCTGGTTGTGCACAAGTGACTGTTTTCATGTGCGATATCGCAATAAAGCTGGTATTCATAGCTTCCAGTTGGGTAACCGATTATAAAGGAAACGAAAGGAAACAATGTTATGTGTGGCTTTGTTCACGAAATCAAACAATGTCGTGCTTTTTGTAAACCAGCATTCTTGAAAATGAGCAACATAATGATTTTTGACTTAACACGGTTTTAGAAATAATTTCTTCATATTTTTGGTGTTATTTGTCGATTATATGTCCTTCCTAAAACACAAAAGTACGACCCTCTCCAACCATAAAAATTAAAAAAAAATTTAGGACATGTTACAAAACTTTATTTTCTAGAACCTATTTAGAATAATTTAAATGCTGGCTTTTACCGGTTTTTGTGGCATCCTTCAAGTGTGAGCGGTCCCGATACCAATATTTTCAGTCAAATCTCCATTCAAATAACACGGGGAGTTGGCTAGCTATACCTTGCCCTCACTCATATTTTACAAAAGTGCGACCATTTCTGAACATCTAACCTAGCTGTAATTTTAGGTCATGTTAGAGAAATATATTTGCTAGAAGTTTTGGAGAATAAATAAAATATTGGCTGGTTATTTTCACACAGTGATGTTAACTAGAGCAAGTGTCCATTCTCCCAACATACATCATTTGTAGGGTCACGCGTCAATGGTGAGAGCACTGTGTGTGTGTATATGGGAAAACGGACAGTAACTGCGGTATGTGTATCATCTCAACATGACGAGGTCGATGTTTCTTTCTTTATTATATGAAATGCAATTTGGTATTTTAATGACTTGTAAAATGTTTAAAATATCCACACCTCACAATTAAACTAATTATGGCAACACCCATGTGGTTTATCTGGCAACACTGTATAAGCTGATGTCTTACCCCGCCCCCAGATCAAAATAACTTTTTCATAAAGGCCAATATATCATCTCAACATGACAGAGGTAGATGATTAATTCTTTTATTTATTATAGAAATGTATTTTGCGGTATTTTTTATGACTTTTTACCAAAAGTTGAATTGTATCCACAAATCACAATGGCAAGCCAATGATGGCAAACACCATATAGCAAGACACAGAACAGCACTGACCATTATAACTGATCCAAGTTTGATATGAATAAAACTCTCTATCTAATAAATGCTTCCTTGAAAAGGATGATGTTTCATTTTCACATCATTTAACCAGGTGAGATTTGTGATATTTGAATTTCGAAAATAGGAAAATGTCTGGCAACTGTATATACAGATGTGTTTTCCCCAAGCTCAAATGTAACGTTTTCATAAGACCAATGTATCATCTCAACATACTGTGGTCGATGTTGAAATCGGAACACTACCATATGGTTTATGAGCTATACAAAGTTGGTATATTTTCATACTTTGAAAAAATTGAAAAACACCCCTATTTCAAATAAATGGTATAACCCACCCTGACATCTGGTGATTATTTTTATACTTTCATTGCGGCATCTAAGGTTTGACCTATTCATACCTATAAAGAAAAAATCATATTTATATTGTGTATATTAGTAACACTGGTTGTGTGCTGTTTGTGTTCTCAGTAGAACACTTTTAGCGAGATATGTTCTGGATGTGTTCCACAGAACACTACATGTCCAACTTCATTGCCCGACGCGTTCTGCATATGTTCTGTATGTGTCCCCACTAGAACACTATTAGCGTGTTCTGGATGTGTTCTACAAAACACTGCATGTTCAACTTCATAGTCCGACGTGTTCTGCATGTGTTTTGTATCTCAGTGTTCTCAGCAGAACATTCTTAGCGAGATGTGTTCTGGATATGTTCTACAAAACACTGCATGTTCAACTTCATAGCCCGACGTGTTCTGGATGTGTTCTGTCTGGATGTGTTCCACAGAACACTACATGTCCAACTTCATTACCCGACGCGTTCTGCATATTTTCTGTATGTGTCCTCACTAGAACACTATTAGCGAGATGTGTTCTGGATGTGTTCTACAAAACACTTCATGTTCAACTTCATAGTCCGACGTGTTCTGCATGTGTTTTGTATGTGTTTTGTATGTCAGTGTTCTCAGCAGAACACTCTCAGCGAGATGTGTTCTGGATGTGTTCTACAAAACACTGCATGTTCAACTTCATAGCCCGACGTGTTCTGGATGTGTTCTGTCTGGATGTGTTCCACAGAACACTACATGTCCAACTTCATTGCCCGACGCATTCTGCATGTCTTTTGTATGTCAGTGTTCTCAGCAGAACACTATTAGCGATATGTGTTCTATTATGTGTTCTCAGTAGAACACTAT